>NW_027601635.1:0-96535 GCF_053455715.1 Rhinoraja longicauda
TGGGTCAGGTGTTAGCACTGATTTGTACAGAGGATGTGCCCAGACTGAAATATGTAAATCGGATGAAATGGCCTGCTTTCACGCCAGAGGACAAATTAAGACATTAATGAGTTGGTCCTGAATCTGTAAAATGCAAACTGTGCTGCCAAGCTAAACAATTGTCTTCACTTAGAAAATTAAGCTTGTTGCTCATTAGCAATCTGAATAGATAGTTTCTATACATACACAATCAAAACAATTTAAACAGTTAAAACAAAACATTTTACACAATGCGACTAAATTACTCAGTCTGCAAGAAAGTTGTGCACCACTGTTCCTAGTTCCAGGTAAATGGTATGGCTACCTTAGTAATAACCTTGTAATGTTTATGTACAACCCACAACTACATTTATTATATAAATCTATTATTATGCATTCCAGCTATAACAATCCATTGTATTCAATGACTTAGGTAAATTAGATTGCAAAGCTGTCTATACGAATAAATATTTGAACAATTTTTTTCTCAGCAGGAAGTTTGTCTATTTCTGCTCAGGAGCTCTGAAAAGGGCCAGTGAATGAAACATTTGCTGCTGACGGATTGTAATACAGTCACCCGAAGAACTAATAAACAACAGCTTTAAAAGCACAAAATCCCTAAAATGATGGGTTTGCTTTAAACAATACCTAGCATAATTTAGCACTTTTTTTACATAGAACTTCACAAGATCTTGGCATGGAATATATAATTCAAATCATAACGAAGTCAGAATCTGAAAATAGAAACCGGTTTACTATATTCACTTTCTCAGGAGAACATAACAGCTCATGCATCGCAGCATTACCTAGGCTACTGCACAAGTTTTCATCTGCTACAATAGTAGACATCAATGACGGCACAATTTTCCTGCACAGTAGCAGTCGGCACTTGTGCATAATATGAGATGACTCATACTGTACCAAATGAAACATGCAACTATTCTCAAAACAGTTAAGCAAAATGCGAACAAAAGAGGTGCTTTGCAATCCACTGCTTCAGTGGGTGGGACACTTGTGTTGACTGCTATCAGATCAATCCTAGTACATGGACATAATAAAAGAAGAAAAACAAGTACAATGTTTGATGGGTTGTTTGTTTGTAAAAACACATGAACAAATAGCACACTTGCAATTGGTGCCTTTTGTCTCAAAGTAGTCGGCCATCAAAATGCCAAACGCTCACCAAGCTGGTAATCTTCAAGCTAGTAGTCAATCTTGGCACTAAAGACCGGAGGGGAAACTAAATCTGCAGATCCATTAAAAGCTCAAACAGATTTGACATATAGAGAAAGCTCTGAATAAAGAACTTCAATGCAAGGCGTTGCAATTGCCAAATTTACTAGAACCCTAAATAGATCTAAATGATTTTACATTGAAGCCAGAAGTACAAAGGTTTAATGGTGGATCATAGCATACATGAAGCTTTTAGTGTATGTTAAAGCATTCAGCCATGTTCAAGGAAACCCTGCCTAGAAGTAAGTGTGTATCAGAGAGAGTCAGAATTAGTAAGTCAGATGTCCCTGCCCAATGTCTTGTTCAAATGATTACAATGACTCAATATCACTCCAATTCCACACAAGCTTATGCTAGATTTTACTACTCCAGCTTGTCCAGTGTCAGAAAGCTGACAATAGATTTGTAATTTTTTGTTTTAAAAGTCATTGAGACAAAGCAAACAAGTTATACTGTCAGAAGATCCAAGAAACAGGTTGACAAAGGAGAAGGAACTGCAGGAGTAATAGGAAAAGGACTTAGTGAAAGACAGTGCACGTGGAATGGCTTAAATAACCATCAGAAAACCAGCACAATAAATTTGAAAAGAGTGTATCATCTATCAGCTATTCCAGTAAGTGGTTAAGAACACAATTTTTCATTTTATTCTGGTTAACATTTGCAGCAAGAAAGAGAAAAATAATTAACTACTTTGTGACATTGGTCTCATTGATCAAAGCCAGTGAACTAACTGCCTTCACATAGATCCTCACTGACAGCATTCTCGGAAGGATCACGTCTCAAGCCTGTCGTCCTGCCCATCAGAAGAGTGCAAAATCTCAGTTAAGATAACATTGAAGTTATCTTCACCCCCACAAGATCAACTTAGTAAAATGAATAACATTTCAACTAGCTGACCAGCATGTACAAAACCCCCCTCAAAAAGCGTTATGTCACGTAATAATAAAAAAAGATTAATTGCAGAAAGTGGCATTTCGTTGGAATTTGCTATTCTAGGGGGCTGTGGAGGTTCAGAAACACACTGGGTTAAGGCAGGAAAATGGAGGAAGAAAAGCCAGTCATTAAATGACACAGCAAGTTGGTGGGAGTGAGTGGTCGGTTTCGTTACCCTTCCATGACGAGTTTTGACAAAGCAACCACCAACGTCAGGTCGGTGTATGCCAACATCAGAAACTTAAAATATCCTTTCCCTGATCACCTGGCACAGGGTAAAGTCTTAAAAATAACACATCTCTGAAGCAAATTTCCAGTGTCAGAGCAGTAAGCAGTGCCATTGCCCAAGCGCGTCACATGACAGCGTTACTTAAAATAGAAGCGAGTGGAAAACACCCCACACCAGGCGGTGCAGCAAATCATCGAGAAGCCTCGTCCCCCGACACAAACACGTCAAGCATTTAAAGCCCCGCCAAGAGGGGAAACAGAGAAATCTCCTCCGACTTCAGCTACAAACAAAAAATCCGACCGGTCACAAGAAACGAGTGGGGGAGTGGGAGACACCGCCGGCAGCGGCCCGGACACACACACACACACACACACACAGGGTGTCCTGCTCCTCCCTCACCCCGCCAGTCCCGCACTCGACGCCGGGCTCACACTCCGCCAGCACCGCTGCCAGACGAGCAAACACAGGGCGGCCACGCGTTCCTCATCCTCCCTCCCGCCATCCCTCTGTCCCCCATCCGGCCCAGCCCAGCCCGGCTCACCTGGTCCGCCACCGGGCCCGACCTCTCCCTCAATCCGCTTCGTCACTCCGTACCACGGGCCGCTCTGGGCCCGAGCGCCTCTCACTCTTCCCGGCGCGGCCTCACGGCGCTGCTGCTGCTGCCACCTCCCTCGGCTCGGCTCGGCCCCTACTCCGCTCCGCCTTCCTTGCCTGGGCGTGTTGGCTCACTTCTGTCCCCGGCTCCGCCTCACGGCGCTGCTGCTGCTCCCAGTCCCCGGCGCGGCCTCTCCTCTCCGCTCCACTCCGCCTACTGGCTCACTGTGCCCCCCCCCGGCACTGCTGCTCTCTGCCTGTCCCCAGTACCGCCTGACGGCGCTGCCGCTGGTTCTCTGCCTGTCCCCGGTGCGGCCTGACGGCGCTGCCGCTGGTTCTCTGCCTGTCCGCGGTGCGGCCTGACGGCGCTGCCGCTGGTTCTCTGCCTGACCCCGGTGCGGCCTGTGTGCGTGTATCTGTGCTGTGCCGCTCCGCGTCCGTGTCGCTATCTCTCCGGCGGAAGTCTCGCCGCTCTCTTTTGTTTAAGCCCGTGCCGGTGACGTCACACAGAGCGGCGCGGAGCTCCGATTGGTCGCCGAGCGAGCGCGAGGGTCGCCGCGTTCTCTCCCCCCCCTTTTCCCGGAAGAGCAGGTGCCTGGCCCAGAGTTGCCAGGGCACAGGCACATGTGCTGCAGCAGGGACAGACAAACAGGCTGGGTGGGGGTGTACCGCTCTTGTCTTCTTGCATACTCACATTTCACTTTGCAATTGGAAGACCTCGCAATATCACTGTCACGCTCTTGTTCGCAGCTGCGCCTACCACTCATATGTTGTCCCTCAAAAACACTAACTTGCCCAAGCAACACATCAACTACTGTTATCAGACAACTGAACCATCCTGCCACAACTTGAGAGCAGTCCTGAACTACTATCTACCTCATTGGTGACCCTCGACCATCTTTGATCGGACTTTACTGGCTTTATCTTGCACTAAATGGCATTCCCTTGACATTCTTTACATGTGAATGGCTCGGTTGACTGGTTAGCATGCAACAAAAGCTTTTCACTGCTCCTCGGTACACGTGACAATAAATTAAACTGAACTAACCCACTTAGCAGACGCTGCCTTGCTCCAATGCTTAAACCTCAGTAAACACCTTCTCGCCTCTGTCCACTTGAATTTGCTGACACATTTTATGCATCATAGAAACTCTGATCGAACCTTATTGGAATATTCTTAATCCTCCCTCCACATAGGTTATGGCAACAGCCCTCGCCTCTCTTCCAGCTTTCTCCTCCCCCCAACACCCACCACAATCAGTCTGAAGAAGGGTCACAACCTGAGATGTCACCTGTCCATGTTCTCCAGAGATGCTGCCTGACCCATTGAGTTACTGCAGCACTTTGTGTCTTTTTCTAAATATAGCAACAGCTATACAAACAACAGCTTGATTGCCAAACAAAAAATAATATCAATTTGGAAACTTTCGATTGACTTGAATTCAACAGCTTCCTGAGGATGAGTTCAATAGTCGCACTTTCTTACATGGACAATCTAAAACATGCAGGCATGAACAGGTTATTCAGCATTCACAAGGAAGTCGCCAATATTCGGTAATTTTCATAAATTGCAGGAGACTCTTGGAACGTCCCCATGTATTCCTATGTTTCTGATAAATATGTGCTGCATCCTTCCATATGGTGTGTATAATTGTCTTGAAATAAAGACAAAACAATAGCCCAAATGGGATTAAAATCAGAAATATTTGTAGCTCCAGCTTCAGCTATTTGTAGATTTCCAGCTCCCATAATAAAAAGCTCGATTCTATTAATATATATTAAAAATACTGGAAATACTCAGTAGGTATTCCCTTTATTTCTGATTTCTAGTCACTGTTGTGATCTGTATCAAAGTACCAGCATTTTTGCTTTGGTTTCCTTGCCTGTTTTCCCTTTATTGACACACCCTCCAGACAAACTAATTGCCTTGACAAGTCTCTACACCACTCTGTCAGCACCAATCCATGTCACCAAATTCCTCTTGGTCTCTGCCCCATTATGGATAAGTGCTTCCTTAGGATTACTTCCACGTCAGGTTTGAAAAATACCTGTGGGTTAAATCCCACTCTTAACAGAACCAAGTTTTATCCAATGGTACAGATGACTAAGAAAATTGGAGATTACACACTATTGCACAGACAGAGCATGTATACATATGTGACAATAGACAATAGACAATAGGTGCGGGAGTAGGCCATTCGGCCCTTCGTGCCAGCACCACCATTCACTGTGGTCGTGGATGATCATCCACAATCAGTACCCCGTTCCTGCCTTCTCCCCATATCGCTTGGCTCTGCTATCTTTGAGCTCTGTCTAACTCTCTCTCTAAAGCATCCAGAGAATTAGCCTCCACTGCCTTCTGAGGCAGTGAATTCCACAGACTCACAACTCCCTGGGTGATAAAGTTCTTCCTCATCTCCGTTCTAAATGGTCTACCCCTTATTCTTAAAATGTGGCCCCTGGTTCTGGACTCCCCCAACATCGGGAACATGTTTCCTGCCTCTAGCGTGTCCAATCCCTTAATAATCTTATATGTTTCCATAAGATCCCCTCTCATCCTTCTACATTCCAGTGTATACAAGCCTAATCGTTCCTTTCTTTCAACATATGACAGACCCGCCATCCCGGAAATTAACCTTGTGAACCTACGCTGCACTCCCTCAATAGCAAGAATGTCCTTCCTCAAATTTGGAGACTATAACTGCACAAAATACTCCAGGTGTGGTCTCACTAGGGCCCTGTACAACTGCAGAAGGACCTCTTTGCTCCTATACTCAACTCCTCTTGTTATGAAGGCCAACATGCTATTAGCTTTCTTCACTGCCGGCTGTACCTGCATGCTTGCTTTCAGTGACTGATGAACAAGGACACCCAGATCTCGTTGTACTTCCTCTTTTCCTAACTTGACCACCATTCAGATAATAATCTGCCTTCCTGTTCTTGCCACCAAAGTGGATAACCTCACATTTATCCACATTAAACTGTGGATGAACATACAGAAATGCAGACACTCAAAGCACACACAGACAGACACACTCTGATTTCCCCATTCCCACACAATCTTGTGCATATTCTATACTTTGTCCCTCCTCCCACACAACCTCATCCACCCTGATGCAGGCTCGAAGGGCCGAATGGCCTCCTCCTGCACCTATTTTCTATGATCCTGAACTTCCTGCAGGTCATCATCCCATCTCCCTACCACTATCTTTCATCCTATAGCTGCTTTCCACACTTTATCCTCCATTTCAACCTTCCTTCCCCATTTCATTTACCTCTTTTCCTCAGATATTTCTCCCTTTCTCATTTCCACAATCTACTCACCCCTCCTCACATGCCCTGCCTCCCTGCTCTCCAGCAGGCGACTATTCGCTCTCACCCAGAATAAAGCTATTCCTTTTCTTCAGGACAATTTCTGAATGTTCCCAATATGCTCTAAATAGATAATGTAGATGCCGCATTTAAAGTTCCTTGCTGTTAAAACTAGAATAAAGAGTATTGTTTGATGTTCATCTGTGCCGTAACTATTAATGTAGGTGAAACTTATCAGGACTCCAGCAGCATCCATTGTTCACTTTAGGAGGCAATACAATAGTCTGAAGAAGGGTCTCGACCCGAAACGTCACCCATTCCTTCTCTCCCGAGATGCTGCCTGACCTGCTGAGTTACTCCAGCATTTTGTGAATAAATCGATTTGTACCAGCATCTGCAGTTATTTTCTTATACAATAGCCAACGAGGTTTGGAGAAGTTAAACAAAGATGAAAAAAAAATCCCTTACATTTTGAGCAAAGCTTCTCTGAACTAGACATTTGGAGATTTCCAAAACTCGTTAGAAACAGGAACATGCAGCATTGAAACAGGGCCAGATGGGCACAGCTCCATAACGATAGACCTGTAAGTTTATCAGCCTGGGTTTGACCACCAGCATGACGGAAGGGAGGGAGAGATCATGCAAACAGCATTTTCTGCTTACTTGAGATCAGCATTTGTTTTTAAAGCTACAGCAAATATTTTTTACTGGAAGAAGTTAAAAAATGCAAACACATAAAAGGCACAGTATTGCTATACAGTTTTAGTGGGAAAAATGGCAATTGAAACACAAATAGGTATCTTAGACAATCTGCAGAAACAATGAACTGCAGATGCTGGTTTCCACAAAAGGACACACAGTGCTGAAATAACTAGGTGGTCAGGCAGCATCTCTGGAGAACACGGATAGGTGACATTTTAGTTGGGACCCTTCTTCAGACTGATTAAAGGGGTGGGGGGGGGGGGGGGGGAGAAAGCTGGGAGAGAGAAGAGGCAGGCCACAATGTGGCAGGTAAAGGCAATAATCTTAGACAGTCTTGCATATGTATAATAAGATGTATAAATTGTTCATTCTATGTACGGAGAGGAAATAAATATTTTTCAAGATCAATAATATTCTTTCACATAGTTATTGAACATGGCAAAGAGGGAATACAAGAAAGCAATATTACTTATGAAAATTAGCCCTGAAGTACATCGTCAATGTAATGGCTCTTCAGAAAGAGCCAGACATCTTGTTACAAGGGTAGTTCAGAAGGTGGAAGAATACTTTAGCTTTCTGCTACGTGATTATTAAAATTAGCGCACACAATAGAAAGCTGGGCTCGGGTATGGAACATGGATTTCCATATGATGATTGATGCATACACCAAATTGATTGAAATCAGATATGTAGGTTCTTGTATGACAACAGAAAACAATGTTTGTTGGGTTGAGATGTATCTTTACCACACACAGAACATTGGCAGAATTAATGACAGACAATGGTTTCCTGCTCCCATTCGATTTATTTGAGAGCTTCATGTGAGACGACGGCTTCAAGCATTTACCAAATTCTCCATTTTCCCCTGGTCTCAATGGATGGCAAAGAGACCTGTACCTGTGAGAAATGAAGCCAAGAAGGAATGTGTTCCACGGTTACTTTAGCTTCCCAAAGAGACATTGTTTGACTAAGTTCCTGTTTATGTGCCATATCGCTCCATTCTGGTTTTAACTGGCAGAGCTGTTAATGCATCATTGTCTTCACGCATAATTGAGCTTGGTGGAGCTTAACTTGGGAGGGAGAGTCGCAGTGGCAGCCATTGAATCAGAAGACAATATTTTGAAAAAAAGAAAAACACTTTCAATTGAGCGCGAGAATTAATCATTAGAATATAACAAACACAAGAGTTAGCAGTGGGACCACAGTGACATAGTCCAAATCTACAGCTTAAAGAAGTATTTAGTGGAAATCTACTTCAGAAATGTCCGTGTGAGTCATCAAGAAATAGCCATTTCCACATCTCCATGGAAGAAGCACAACTACAGCTCAAGAGTCAAGTGTACAATTGAAGACATGAAATTGGCTAAGCAACTCAGCCAATAAAGTACATCTGCAATGTCAATATATAACTATAAACACTATTCACACATGCTTTCCTCAAGGAGGGAGAGATGTGGTGTGTTTTTATGTTGTTATATAAATAAATCACATGACCAGAGGATATAATTGCATTGCCTTATGCAACTATATAAGCAGTACATGTAACAAATTCCTGGCTAAACAAATTAGAGTAAACATCCTCGTTTGAAACTCCTGTGGCCAGAAACAGATATTGAATATAGAATCTACCAGACCTCCAGCAGTGCCCATTGTCTACCTTCAGATGCATTACAATCAGTTTTTACAAAATTATATACGAAAAGAATTAAACTGTGATGCTTACCTTGCTACCTTTTAGCCATCTGTTGCCACAGTCACTTTCTCTGTCCTGGAAGTTGTGCTTATGTTGCTGGGATTTTGATTTGTTTATGTTATATCAGAATAAATGAAAGAAAACAAAAATAACAGTGAAATAAATAATTGTAAATAGAGTTGACTTTCATGATGTCATATGGAAATAAAGAAATATTTCTCATAAAATCTGATTTAAAATGTTCTGTTTTTTTAATAAAACAAATAATGAACCTCTGTTTTGCTATCCTAAACATGGATAACATACATGGGTAGATAGCTGAGCTCAGCCTCCTGAGCTAAATTAGCCTCTGTATTGCTAGCAGGCTAAAGTGATGTCACACAAAAGAGACATACTGATGTATCAAGTGACCACGAGAGGATCATTGACAGGACAGTATGTGCTGTTGCTTAATTTTTGCTGACCTGGATGGTAACTTCTGGGTGAAAACAATATTTATTCATTAAAAATGAAAGGAACTTGAAGAGTGTATAACGCAAATTCTCCAAATGACACATTGTCACTTTGATCTGACTTATGAGAGTAAGAGTGAAAGTAATTGGCATATCTGTCCATCCTAATAACCCACTACAAATGTTCACTGACATTACAACATGTGATTTAAGAATGTGGACATTCAGTTGTGCAATTAGACAAATAAGTTTTTCAAAACATTTAAAAGCTGAACAACAAAGTACTTTGCATGTGGACTGGAGTGAAGGTTGCTATGTGTTCAAACAAGTGAACTATTTTTTTGCACGATAAGATCTTACAATCACAAATTAGTTGAATGACCAGGTTGTTGTGCTGACCGTATAATAACAGAAGCCTTACACCTGGATAATGATCCAAAGACTTTATTAACTACATAGCAAGCAAGCACGACCTCACGCCTGCACGTTCCACTTACACTAACCCGAATCACACAAACAGTGGTCACTCAAAAGCTAAAGGGGCGTAACTACAAAAGCATGACACATAACATGAGTGACACCATTACACTCATCTACATCACCCCCTCTTAAAGAATCAACAACGATACAGACCCATAAACTAAGCACGTCATGTATAACAATTGGTGACAAACTGGAGGAAAGTTAAACATAGTCGGGATACTTCACAACCGGCCTGCAAACACGACCAGCACATGTACGATAGAGACCATCTCCATTCTTCTTATCTGGGGAGAGAGCAGGTGAATCCACAGGCGAGGGAGACTGAATCAACGTCCCTGGAGACGAAGCAACAAACTGTGGAACAGGTGATGAATATGGAGGCGAAGATGGAACAGGCAAAGGAGCTGTTGCAGACATGGATTGTTGTGCTTGCAAAAGCATGCGAGTGCCACTAGGCGCAAACGGAAGCGAACTTGTACGGTCTGGATTATACTGAGGAGGAACTGGCTCGTTCACAGGCAGGATGTGTCGCCTGTTACGTCGGTAGGTACCGCCATCGGCACTAACGGTATATGAGCGTGGCTCTGAAGCAATTCCAGAAATTACTCCGATACGGTCATGGCCTCTGTCAGTCTGTAAGCGGACCACCTGCCCTTTGGTCAGCGGTGGCAGTGGCCTACTTGTCTTGTCAAACCATCGTTTTTGAATGTCACGCTTCTGTTGCAACCTGGATTGAACCTCCTCCGGTGGAAACACTTGTGGGACTAAAGCCTGATTGGCTACAGGCACTGTGGCACGGGTTTGCCTTGACAATAAACGTTGGGCGGGTGAACCCAAGATGGGGTCACGGGAGATGTTGCATAAGTTAAGCAGATCCAGGAATATGTCCGATTTTGCTCTGTACGAACGTTCCATGAGCTGTTTAGCACTTTTAACAGCCCGTTCAGCCAGCCCGTTAGACTGGGGATATTCCGGGCTGCTGGTGATGTGGTGAAAATTCCAGTGTCTAGCGAACTCCCTAAATTGTTGGCTGATGAATTGACTGCCGTCGTCAGTTAGCAGTTTGACCGGGCTTCCGTGGACTGAAAAGTGGCGAGATAACTTCGAAATCACTCCGCTGGAAGTGGGGCTGCTGAGAAAATCAATGTCGAGCCATCCTGAATACAAATCTACGAGCACCAGGTATTGTTTGCCATGCCAATCAAATATGTCAGCTGTGACTGTAGACCACGGGAGCTCAGGTACCGGATGTGAAAGAAGCGGTTGTTTTTGTTGGTAAGGTGCCAAACTGGTACACACTGCGCAGGATGCCACATTCTCAGTGATGTATTCGGCCATGCCAGGCCAGTAAAACATGCTTCTCGCCCGTGAAACTGTGGCTTCAGCACCCGGGTGTCCTGCATGGACAGCGTTAAAATACCGGTGGTACAGCAAAGCAGGAACCACAGCCTTGTGTCCTTTTAAAATAATGCCACCTTGGAGCATGAGCTCATCTCGGGCAGCAAAGAAGGGCTGGACTGGCAGTGGAACGTTGCAGTGTTTGTCTGGCCAGCCGCGCTTAATGACGGAGATTAGCGACCGTAGGGTACTGTCAACAGCAGTGTGGGCAACCAGGTCCTCCATGCAGGACGAAGGGATAAAAGATACACACATCACAACAAAGTCGTCATCTGGTGGGGGTGGACCCTCGCAGGTCTTCCCGGGTGCACGCGAAAGAGTATCGGCCAGGTGCATATCCTTACTGCGTTTGTGGATCAGCACCATGTCATATTTTTGAAGTTGCAGTAACATCCGTTGTAGGCGCGCTGGAGAGGTGTGGATAGGTTTGTTGAAAATGCTGATCAGAGGTCGGTGGTCAGTTTCAATTGTGACAGTGTGGCCAAAGATGAACTCATTGAATTTCTTGCAGGCAAAAACAACCGCTAACAGTTCTTTTTCAATTTGGGCATATCGTTGTTCTGTGTCAGTCATGGTGCGCGAAGCATAGGCAACAGGCTTATTGCCATTGCCATCATTCTGAAGGCATGCAGTGCCCAGCCCGTGTTGTGAGGCGTCACAAGTAAGAGTAATCGGTAGTTTAGGGTCAAAGTAAGCCAGAGTCGGAGCATTAGACATCCTCCATTTAAGAGTGTCAAATGCAGTCTGTTGTTGCTCGTGCCAAGTCCAAGCAGAGTCTTTGTTTGTAAGCTGGCGTAATGGGGCCGAAATTTGCTCAAATAGTTGGCCGTGCCAAGGAATCTCTGCAAACTGAGCACGTCTGTGGGTGCTGGAAGCTTGTTGATAGCACTAGTTTTCGCTGGATCAGTTTTGAGGCCGTCTTTGGTAAATATATGGCCTAAGTATTTTACCTCATTCACTCTGAATTTGCATTTTAGAGGATTTAGCTTGAGATGGATGGCCTCGGCACGCTTCAACACTTTTGACAGATTGGCATCGTGCTCGTTGACCGTGTTTCCAGCAATGAGGATATCGTCCAATACAATGAAGCACGAAGAGCAGGAGCAGCCGTAGGTATGCAGCATCAATGTAGATTGAAAAATCCTCTTCAAAAACACGCCACCGTTCCACGAGATCTGCATCAAATACCAAGATCTCCGGTTTCCTGAGAGCAGAAGCCATCGCACACAGTAGAAAAATAACAAACTAAGATAAAAACAAGAGGAAAACAATAGAATTTGGAGTAAGTCCGTACACGTCTGACACCATGTTGTGCTGACCGTATAATAACAGAAGCCTTACACCTGGATAATGATCCAAAGACTTTATTAACTACATAGCAAGCACGACCTCACGCCTGCACGTTCCACTTACACTAACCTGAATCACACAAGCAGTGGTCACTCAAAAGCTAAAGGGGCGTAACTACAAAAGCATGACACATAACATTAGTGACACCATTACACCAATCTACACAGGTGATCTATTTTAGATGTTATTCATCATTGGGACAATGGAAAACTCCATCTATGACATCTGTCAATGTGAGATGAATTTATTAACTTGTATCTGAACCTGTAGTTCAGGATGGTGGAGCTTATCTACATTTATTTGCATGCTGCCACCACCGATACTTTATTTACGTCTGCAATACCACATTGAAATATGCGCTTTCAAATCCTGGAATAAGTATTAGGGACTAACTGATTATTGGAGCCATTCTTTAACCAATGTGTTCTAACTTTAAGTTGGCGCATAAATATTTTTTGAAGACAAAGTTTTCATTTGTAGAATGTTTTAATTGTAGGAAAATCATTTCAAATAGCTTCCCAGGAGCATATTCAAACAAAACAAGAAGATGCGAAAATAAGACACAAAGTGCTGGAATAACTCAGTGGGTTAGGCAGCACCCCTGGAGAACATGGATAGGTGACATTTCAGGTTGGGACCCTTCAGCCTCATGCTCAGCCACACTATTGGAGCAGATATTGAAGCAGGTGATCACGTGCTTGATCAAAAATGGTAGGTTTTAAGGAGCTTCTTTAAGCAGTAAAATGGGATAGAAATTCAAAGAGCTATGGAAGGGAACTTCTTAGGTTTGGATCTTGACAGATGAAGGCAGAAGTACCACAGATGAAACAATTGCATTTGGGGATGAAAACAAGGTAAAAATAGAGAAAAATACTGCTTGAAAAATATGTGTGCAGATAGGTCCATCCCGAACTACAGTACTGAGAATTAAGTTGGCTAGGCAATCATACTCAAAATGCAACAATATATAACAGACGGACTTATTAGTAATACCTAAATGTGACTAGGCAAATACTCTTCAGGACACTGTTTGATGTGCTTTTCATCTGACTCACAGAATACAAACTATTTTTGTAACACAAGGTTGCGATATTTATGGACAAACAATGTGTAGAAATATACAATTCGGAGTATGAGATGAAACTATAACAATGCTATGGATTGTCCTCCTGTTTGGGAATCATCAATTATGGCACTAGAATGGACTGTGATGATAAAAGGTGTCTCAACTACAGTCAATATTGCTTTGTCTAGGAGTGTTTTCCAATATATTTTTCCCAGCTCTCCAAGCTAATGAAAATGTTTTTTTCATCTGTACAATTTTAAAGAAGTATGTGTTGGGCAAAGGAAACTTCCAAGAGAGCACGAAAGTGTGGATTTTTTGGAATGTTCCAATATGCATATCTGCAAAACCAAATACTATTGAATCACATATCTTGGCAGTCTGCCTCTCCAGATAAACTGCCTTCAGTTGCACGTTCTCAGAAAGCATCGTATTATACACACACAAATGATTCTTATTGTGCCAGAACTCTTATTTCATCAGCATAACCAAAGAGATCTGATCCCTACATTTTTCAGCTGATGGATAATATCAGTTATCCAATGTTCAACAATGTCATCTATTCTTTCAATTCTAACATTTTCTGGCTACTTGTTAACATTGTGTACCTTCCCTTGACCCACTGTCTAATACCTCTTTGACAGATGATTCTGTGATTTTTAAGGAAAAGTGGATTGACTTCACTACCTATGTAGATTTGCCAGGGCTGGAAGCACAGTGCCCTGGAGTTTTCCTTCCTTCTCCTCATTTATTTGATGCATCATATTTGCACTAAGTCTCCACAACTTAGGACACAGTAAACTTCCTTGATGACAGGCATTGTGAATCCAATTTCATTGGCCTTGTGATAACATACAAGACAATAGCCCTCATTTGTGGAAAGCCAGTAAAAGTCTTGCACAATTTAGACAGTGGTCCATACTTATCCTATGGAAGGATATCCCTTTGAGAGGAAATCCACTGATGGGTTTCCAGTACAATGGGATGTGTGAAACTCATAATGATTTTCTGGACACTTGTTTTACAAATGAATTGGATACATCTGAGATTTATTTACTAATGTTATGGAATAATCTGGACTTTCTTAAATTTGAATTTGTGGGCAATGATCCATCTAACTAGATCCTAAGATTATTCCAAGCATTTGTAAGTTCAATAAGGCATTGAAAATGTGGAATGCATTTGCTACATGAGTGCAGCAGCTGCAGCTCACCTGCAGTCCATTTGTCTTTTTGTTTTTTGGGGGTTTTATTGGTCTAAATTGTAAGGAGGTGTGATGTAGTCTTTTTTTGTGGTTGTGTATTATGTGTGGGGGGGGAAACAATAAAAATTGTCTCTTCCAAACGGAGACGTGACCTTTTTTCTGGGTCTTGTCTCCGTTCCCGCTGCGGCCTACCATCGGCCAAACACCCGGAGCTGGCGGCCTCCTGCTGGGACCACCTGGGGCTCTGGTTCGCAGAGCCCGCGGACTGTACCCACCACCTGCGGAGCTGGCTGTCTTCGGAGGCTGTGGTGGCGCTGCAAGTGCAGCTGTGACTCACCTTCAGAGGCTTCGGAGGCTTTGGCCACGGGCCGCAGGCCCTGTGGACGTTTGATGCTCGCAGGTCCCTGGGCGGACAAAGATGCTGGAGCTGCCGGAGCTCCCGACTTCGGGAGCTCCGGCAGCGCCAGCATCTTTGTCCGCCCCAAATTGCGGGGCTTGGTTCGGCTCATTGCGGACCTTTCACGATCCCGCGCGGCCTGGAATAGGCCGCGGGATTTTCCACCACCCGGCAGGGGCTTCAATGTCGGGAGCCCCGACCGCCCTGACATGGCAAGTTCGACTGCCTGACCGCGGGAGAAGACGGCAGGGAAGAGAAAGACATTCTGGCCTTCTATCACAGTGAGGAGGTGACTGGAGGAGACTCACTGTGATGGATGTTTTTTGTTTTATGTTGATTTTGTGATTGTGTGTTTTATTGCTTTCTTATTTATTGCCTCTCATTGTTGACTGTGGGTAACGTAATTTTGTCCACAAAAACATGTTTTTGGATGGCAATGAAGGCTATTTTATTCTATTCTATTCTATTCTATTCTATTCTATTCTATTCTATCTTGGCTCATACGTTGTGAGTTCAATAAACACTGATAGAAAATTGGATGCATGAATTGACAATAGCCGCAAGTAAGATCACTATCTAAGTCTGGAGCAACAGGTCCTCAGTTATAGCAAAATATCTGTGTTCACAATTTACATTATGATTCTGAATGATGGGCTACATAGTCAAAAGAAAGGCACACACTAAATGCTTTTATCAATGCTGACATCAGAAGATGTGACTTGGGATCAGTGTATGGTCACCAACAAACAATCTTTGAGACTCTTGGCATAAATTCCACTCAACAATCTTAAATGCTTTCCCGATGAAAGTGTTGAGGGATGGTCTTAAAACTCCAAATGCAAGGTTTTGGTCTATTGGCAACCAAAGGATAGAAGTGGTATAATGAAAGACCTAAGCTTCAGTTCATCAACAAAGTGAAACAAGGCTAGTAAGGGTTCAACAGATTTCTTGATGGCGGGAATGAGCACATAATTAACATCTAATGTGAAGGAGCAAAACCCAAGCTGAGAATCATGGATATACAGGAAATGAATGGATATGGATCATGTGCAGGCAGATGAAATTAGTTTATCTTGACATCTTGTTTGGCAGACTGAAGAGCCTGCTCCTATGCTGTATTGTTCTATGTTCTGCGTAATACAGAATTAACTTTACAGAGAAACCATGGTGCAGATGTGACACTTCCTCCTCCTGGGGAATGATTATCAGGTACACATATTGTACACTTAGTTTGATCCTCACCTTTAGACTTTAGAGATACAGCGTGGAAACAGGCCCTTTGGCCACTGAGTCCACACCGACCAGCAATCACCACATACATTAGCTCAATCCTAGGACAATTCACATTTTTTTAACGAAGCTAATTAACCTACAAACCTGTACGTCTTTGCAATGTGAGAGGAAACAAGAGCACCCAGAGAAAATCCATGTGATCACAGGGAGAACATACAAACTCCGTACAGACAACACCTATAGTCAGGATCAAACCCGGGTGTCTGGCGCCGTAAGGCAGCAACTCTACCACTGCGCCACAGTGCTGCCCTTAGTTCTGTGAACAGATTGGGGAAATTAGATAAATTGACATTTAAGAAATGAAAGGGTGATGAGGAAAGGTAGGTTTATAAAGGGCAATGCATTGACAACTTTTACATATGATTAGCAAGGCAGAAATGTTGGAGCAATGTGTAGGAAAGAACTGCAGATGCTGGTTTAAATCAAAGATAGACACAAAATGCTGCAATAACTCAGCGGGACAGGCAGCATCTTTGGAGAGAAGGAATGGGTGACATTTCGGGTCGAGACTCTTCTTCAGACTGAATGATGGAACAATAATTGGAAGAGAGCCCAGCTTGAGTCAATTGATATGACTCACTGCTGGGATGACTTATTGTATGTTCAGTAGTTCGAGACATTATAGGAACATGAGTTACACTCATTGACCAAACTGATTTGATCATTATTGTTGTCCTGCATTAAGCCTCATTTCAAAAACATTCACTATCTTCAGGGAGACCAGCAATATATTTGTGCAAAAACAAACCCATGAGTATCTCGTCAAGAGCTCAAGTAGAATTCGCACATCATGGATAGTGCTGTTGTACATGTAGAGAAAGGGCAGCGTGGAGTAGTATGAATCAGTTCCCACAAGACTCTCAAACACTCCAAAGACGCACAAGTATGTAGGTTAATTGGCTTGGTAAATGTAAAATTTGTCCCTAGTGGGTATAGGATAATGTTAATGTGTGGGGATCGCTGGTCGGCGCGGACCTGGTGGGCCGAAAGAGCCTGTTTCTGCTCTGTATCTCTAAACTAAACTAAGCTAAACTAAGTTAAATTTAGACTCCTGTAAACTTGAAGAAATGTTTGCACGCGTTAGAACATGTTAGAACAAAATAAATAGTGCTTTCATTTTGCAAGGCTTTACTCATGGAATGCCTAGATTCATATTAATGTGAATTACACAGAAAAAATATAATGTCACTGTAATAGGTAGGACAAGATTGGCAAGACTAATTAAAGGGGGCAATTCTTTTTTCAGGTGATAATCTTGGGTTCTATCTGCAGAAATCGCTCTACCTTAGGGACAGGTCAAGAATGCAGTTGAAAGAACGGATAGGAATTTAGGCTTTATAATATGCTCAGAGAGCTAATTGAAAAATGTTTCCCAACAAGCATCCATGAAAAAATTACATTGGTCTGAACATTGCTTCATTATTCTCTGAAGGAATGAATCTTCTTGCGTCATGACCTAACACTAACATCTTGACCCCCCATCAGCAACAAGGTTGGATGTGGGGCCAGGTTCAGCTCAAACTCCATCATCAAGTTTGCTGATGACACTGTGGTGGTGGGCCGGATCTCCAACAACGATGAGAAGGCCTACCGGGAGGAGGTGGCTGATCTGGCACTCTGGTGTCAGGACAATAGCCTCCTCTTGAATGTCACTAAAACAAAGGAGCTGATTGTGGACTTCAGAAGGGCTAAACATCCAAGGACGTACACGCCACTGGAGATAAATGGGTCGATTGTGGATAGGGTGAGCAGTTTTAAATACTTGGGAGTCCGCATCGCAGAGGATCTGACGTGGGCAACGCACATTGCCGCACTGGTGGGTAAGGCTAAGCAGCGCCTTTACCACCTTAGACAACTGAGGAAATTCAGAGTGTCTCTGAAGATCCTTCATTGCTTCTACTCTGGGGCTGTAGAGAGCATCCTGTCCGGCAACATTACAGTCTGGTTTGGGAACAGCTCTGCCCAGGACAGGATGGCCCTGCAGAGGGTAGTGCGTTCGGCAGAACGCACCATGGGAACTACACTCGCCCCCCTGCAGGACCTATACATCAGGAGGTGCAGATCCAGAGCAAGTAAGATAATGAGGGACCCCTGCCACCCCAGTAACGGACTGTTCCAGATGCTACGATCAGGCAAACGCCTCCGCTGTCACGCTGTGAAAACGGAGAGGATGAGACGGAGCTTCTTCCCACAGGCCATCAGGACTGTCAACTTTTATAACCCCAGAGACTAAATTTTTGTCGACACTAATAGTAACTTATTAACTTTATTTATATGCTGTAACTGTAATTATTTTTGTGCACAACCCGCAGGCATTGCCACTTTCATTTCACTGCACATCGAGTATGTGTATGTGACAAATAAATTTGACTTGACTTGACTTGACTTGGATGGATTTTCAATTTGCCACCTGGATCTAAAGAGTATATTGCAAATAAACCATCAACATCACTGAAAATCAGGCTGTTTCTAAATTAGGCAGCTGTTCTGTAGTTTTATAGGCAGTCTGTACATAAACAAAATTAATTGATTATTTTTTATTGGGCATTCATAAATTATCAGCAGCCTTTGTTCACATTTCACTACACTCTACAATAATTGTTTGCTAAGTGCTTTATGACGTCGTCAAGATATTTCAAATTTCTTTTAAAAGGCAGCAATAATTTGGATGAAATTCGGTTTAGTTTAGTTTAGAGATACAGCATGAAAGCAGGTTCTTCGGTCCATTCAGTCCACATTGATCATCGATAACCCTGTCCGTGCAGAGTTTACATGTTCAAATGGGTTTCCTCCAAGTACTCTGGTTTCCTCCCTCATCCCAAAGATGTGTGAGTTTGTAGGTTTATTGACCACTGCAAATTGCCCCCAGTGTGTATGGAGTGAATATGAATAAGGGATTATGTAGAACTAGTGTGAATGGGTGATTAATAGACAGCGTGGTCAGTGGGTCAAAGAGCATGTTTCCATGCTGTATCTCTAAACTAAATTAAACTAAATCTATTCACACTAGTTCTACGTAATCCTACTTTCTCATCCACTCCCTATACACCAGGAACAATTTTACAGAGGCAACTAACCCACACGGTTTTTGGATGTGGGAGGAAAACCGGAGCACCCGGAGAAAACGTACGTGGTCCCAGGGAGAACGTGCAAACTCCACACAGACAGGACCCGAGGTCAGGATTGAGGCAACATCTATACCAGCTGTGCCACTCTACTGCCCTTAAGGAAGATAATAAGAAAGAAAAGTACCACCACCCTAACAATGACAAGACTTTAGATAACACCACAATTGGCACCCTTCTCATTTGAACTTAAAAAAAGGTCATACAAAAATTCAAACTTCAAATTCATCTCTTCAAATAGTTTCAATAATCATTGTAGATGAAAATAGCCCACATTTCTAAAAAATAATGTATCTAGTAGTGTATAATTTGTATCTATTCGTTCTTGGCTGAGGCCAATCTTCATCTGTTTAATTTTTAATTGCTCTTCCCAAGACATTTCCTTGTTAATTGCAGGTTGATTGCCTTTTTGGATCATGCTGAGGTTGAGCTAATTAAAAATCTCCAAGCTCATGCCTGGAGATTCCTTGGGGAATCTTTTATTGACTGTCTCTATGGGTTTCGATACATGTTGATTTGCAGATTGTCTGACAATTGTAAATTTCCCTGTGATTGAGCTAAGCACTTGAAGAATTTTCACAGAAATGCTTGAATATATCATAATTTTATTTTCTAATTATATAACTGATGTAAATATAAATAAAATACCAATAGTAGCATTGTAGGAGGATTACATGCTTTGAGTGTTTCAATATGTTTTTCAGTAACATATGGCTCTCAGTTAATTTTGGCCACTGTGTGGCATGAAGGTTCCTCTCCCCTTATTGTTCATTTATGACCTGTTTCAGCAGGCATGTGCTGAATCACACTGTGCTTTTACGGACAGAACATTGTTTGTTGAATAAGACATAATTAAAATTGCACCATTTCCTTTTCATTATTCTGGTACTTATGTCTTGCGTTTACCTGTCCCAATACCTTTCTAATTTTGGGACTCAGTTAATATATTTTGCAACCACAGGAGAAGATCATGTTTTCTGATTCACAATTTTTTTTTTTGTGCTGAGAAACAGCACTCCATGATGAGTCATGCTGTGAAGTTGAATCGCAGGACCTATACTGGATTGCCAACAGCAACTTTCTGATTTCCATATCAGACTAGATATAGGTGGAGATCCCAGAATTTATGTCAGGCTTGTGAGGTAAAGATGATGAAATCATCAGCAATCATGGCCATTATCTTAAAAGTCTAATAGGTTTCAAATGTGTGATTGAATTGCAAATGTGCGATTGAAAGTGAGGCATATTAGATAATCACTCGTATTTAATGGACGAGAGTTAATTGGTTGAATAAAAGGTGGGACTTAATAATATTAGTTTTCAAGAAGACGGTGAAGGTTAATGACCTTTACAGCAAAGTCTACAGTTAACTCTGAGGTTTATTTGGCTTGGTGGTCGTTTGGGCAATATATTCTGTTGCTTGGACATTACAGCATCTATAACTAAGGCACAGTATTAAAAAGGAAGTAGATTAATATCAACTGTGAACATTTACAAATGATTAGAATATGTAATACCCTCTCCTGTTACTGAAAGTTATGTTAACCTCCTGACCTGAAATCTAAAGCCAAAAGTAGAGTTGAAATACATATTTTCAATGAAAATATAAAACAAATAAAGGTTGATCATTTTCAATTCCCTTCTTTGAAATTTGGGTATTTGAAGCAAAATACTAATGGCCAAACTTAGAAATACATCAGCAGATTATTCATTCTTTTGATCCTGCTCTGCATTCAATGAAGTTATGGCTGACCCTTGATCCTGTTTTCAGTTTAGAGATATAGCGTGGAATCAGGCCCTTTGGCCCAACAATCACCTGTACATTAGTTCAATCCGACACACTAGGGATTATATACAGAAGCCAATGAACCTACAAAGGTGCCTGTCTTTGGAATGTGGGAGCATCCAGAGGAAGGGCCCAACCCAAAACGTCACCTAGCCACGTTGCTTGACCCACTGAGTTACTCCAGCATTTTGTGGTTTTCTTTGTAAACCAGCATCTGCAGTTCTTTGTTTCTACATCAATCTGGTGAACCTTTTTGACACTCTTTCTATGGCAAATATATCCTTTCCTGAGGAAGAGAACAAACTGCACATTATCCTTTATTCATTCGTGGGATGCAGACATCACCTTAAATCTAACTTTAATCATCCATCCCTAAATGGCAATGAACTGAGAAGGTATTTAAAAACGACCACATTTTGGGGTTGGAGTCACATACCGATAGAAGATTTCCATTCTTGAAAGCCATTATCGACCCCAATATTTAAAAAAAATGAAAGTCCAAATTTATTTAACAAATTAAATTAGAATTCTGCCAGCTGCAATGACAGGATTTGAACTCATGACTCTGGAGCAATGGACCAGGCTTCTTGATGAAATACTAACATAACTTTATTTTAGATTAGAATAGCTGGAACTCAGTGCCTGAAGGATGGGGGAGGCAGAAGCCCTCATCACATTTAAAATGTATTTTGTTGTGCAAGTGAAGACATGCAGGACTACAGATCATAGGAAAAATGTGGGGTAAGACATTGTTGGGTTACTTTCAACCAATATGAACAACATAGGCCCAATGCCTTCCTTCTTTGTTGTAAATTTTCCATGATTCTATGATCCATCCCCTAACTATTTTGTGACCTCTGTAATATTGCACGTAAGAGTAACCCAAAACTTCATGAATCTTTCAGCAAATGGTTTAATGGCCTATTATCACGTTTCACTCAGTGAAAGCAGCGAGCAGCAGGTGAAAGTGTTTTTAGAAATTCAAATAAGTTGCCTCTCATGCTAAATACTGGAATATCCTTCACTTTTGTGATGTAATTTATTGCTTAACAGTCTTAATCAGACAACTTGGAATAGTGGAATGCCGCGACATAAAAAACTGATCGCCAAAGCAAGTGATGGTAATGGACCTCATTAAAAAAACTGTTTGTGATAAATTAAACTCTTCTAAAATAAAATAAATTAATTGATTGATAGTTATAAAGATTGTGGAAGTAACCTATTTTAAGATGATACTACGTATTATTAGAATTAACTTGTGAAGACTAAATTGCTTTAGTTCTTTGTGGCTTGCAATGCCTTTGCGTATAGTTAGTTATAAACTTTGTTGAATGCTCTAGCTATAGCAAGAAGAAAGGCTTAAAAAAAAAGACTTTTGCTAATACTCATTATGTTTAATTTTAATTATTCTGCAAAGCTCTGAGAGATGATTTCCTACAAAAATAGGTCTTATTTTAATTTGTTGAGAATATGACTGCATTGGTCTTGAATGAATGGAATGCAAAAGTCATATTTATTTACAGGCACTAAAAACAAAATATGTACAAATTTGTCTTTGCATGTTTTTGTTTTATTTCAATAGGTGTGGATTTTCAAGAATAATCTTAATGTTGCAACAGTTGTTTTCTGTATTAATTTTGAGTAATTTCTATCAGCTAATACGCTTACATGCCAATTACACTGACAATGCACACGATTAAATAAGGCTAATTTTGGAACTCAGTTGCTTTGGTGTATTAGACCATTTGTCAAAAAATAACACTTAATCTCTTTATGCTTCCTATATGATAGATTAATTTAGTATATAAACCTTTTATTTCACACATGCTTCAATTAATTATTCTCCACACATTTTGCACATCAAAAATAGGAATGACTCCAAGGCGATCTAAAATTCAGTTCTCAATTAGGAAGCAAATGTTATGTTTAATGGAATGTTAAGGGTCGACAACCTGCAACCTCACCCCAACCGGTGGGGTTGGAATATTGGCTGGTAGGTGGTAGATGAAAAAGATGGGGAAGGGATGATGTGAGGATGGAATCAGGTGACGGCTGGAGGGTGGAAAGGTGAAAAAAAGAGTGGGTAGGTGAGTGTGTGTGAGGGACAAGGGCAGTGTGGAATATCTGGCATTGGAAAATTCAGTTCACACCATGGGGTTGTGAACTATGCAAGCTGAATATGAAATATTGTTCTTCCAATTTGCATTTGACCTCCATGTAGCAAATAAGAAGGCCAAAGATAGACGGGTTTGAATGGGAATGGGATAGAGAGTTATAATGATAGAAATAAAGAAGTACAGATACTGGTTTACACAAAAGGACACAAGGTGCTGGAGTAACTGAATGGGTCAGGCAGGCATTCTGGAGAATATGGATAGGTGATGTTTTGGGTAAGGATCCTTCTTCAGGGATTGTAGAGGGGGGAGGGACAAAAGCTGGAAGAGAGGAGAGGCAGGACCTATTACCTCAAATGTTTTGTCCTGGCTCTCTTCTCTTTCACTTCCCCCCCCCCCCCCCCCAAAAAAAATAAAATAATTACTGCTGGCTTTCTTGATCTGAGGGTAGAAGAGGAAGACAGGGCTTGGGTTATCAGCTCAAAGGCCTCCTTGAGGAGATGTCCAGAACATGGACCAGGCAAATTACTCCTGAGGCTGTATTGGTCCAAGTCCCGATAATCACCAGCAGCACTGGATCACAGATAGAGGGATCTGAAAAACACAGTCATCAACTCTTGAAAGCCCCGTTTAATTCCTGTATTTAAGTATTGCAACAGCAAGTTATAAGAGATACCCAGTTTAAAATTATTCGGCTTAAAAAGATGTTTTCTTTAACTCAAAGAAGCAAAGACTCTAAAGAAATTGATGGACCTGCTTAACACAATGGAGGGACTAGTCTCTTTAACCAGAAATAGATTATTTTATTTTAAATAGGTGCTGGTTTTATTTTGAGTAAGGGGTAATTATGAAATTTCAGTTTTGCTACAAATTGATAGCTCTGTCCCTAAGAAACCTCAAGTTGTAGCAAATCGTGCTATTAAAATAATTTGTCAATGGGGATGGAGGGTTAGGCTGGAACATTTCAGACTCACAATAAGGTTTTATTTTCTTCACTGGATTTTCAAAAATAATGCTCTTTTTTAATAGATATATGTTATTTTTGTTAATGCAAGCTAAAATTACTGAAGACTATGTTACTTTGTTTAATGGAGTATCATTGCCTTAGCATCAAAATAAGCAATTGCTTGTCAATTTTATTGACCATCTGCAGTGAAACTGATGGACTGTGAGACAATGGTGCCTGATAACCATGGAGAGGTTACATAGAAACAGTTCTTTTTCCACCATATTGTTTTCTTCCAAGACAGTTTTTTCCCTGTTTGTCAATTTCCAAAGCAACTCTTACGCGGTTTTATTTTTTTCGATCAAAAGTGTTTTATAACCAATTCACCCAAATTAACACAGATAATGTTCCCTTCTTCATCAATCATGTTATATTCTATTTGTATTCTGAAAACATGCATTATAGCGGAACTTCCTATAGTACACAGAAGGTGGTAATCTGATGGAACAAACTGCAAGCTTCTGTGGGGATATCGATAAGATGTACATCTTAAAAAATGACCAGAATCAGTTATAGAGTCATAGAATTATACAACTTGGAATCAGGCCCATCTGCACAACCTGTCCATGCCAACTCAGATACCACATCTACGCTACTCACACCTACCCATGTTTGCTTATATCCCTCTAAACCTTTCCTATCCATGTGCCTGTCCAAATGTGTTTTAAATGTTATTATAGTACCTGCTCCAACTACCTCCTCTGGCAGTTTGTTCCATATATCCACCACTCTCTGCGAGAAAAAGTTTCCCCTCAGGTTCTTATTAAATCTTTCCCCTCTCCCCTTAAATCTATGTCCTCTGGTTCTGACTCCCCGAGTTGGTAAAATACACCGTGCATTCACCCTATCTATTCCTCTCAAGGTTTTATGCACCTCTATAAGATCACCTCTCAGCCTCCTGCACTGCAAAGAATGGGTGCTGTTAGAAGAGCATGGTTTTATTTTAAGGAAGGGGAAAATTAGGTTAGATTTTAGGTAGTAAGGCAGTTCTGCTATAACATAGTAGCTGTGTTCCTAAGAAATCTCACGTTGTAGAAAATCATGCTATGAAAAGAATTTGTCAATGGGAAATGGAGGGTTGGGCTGGAGAATGCCTACTCAACCTCTCCCTGTAGTTCAGCCCCTCAAATCCTGGTAACATCCTCGTAAATCTTCTCTGTACTCTTTCCAGCTCAACAACCTCCTCCCTACAGCAGGGTGACAAAACACAATACTCGAAATGCAACCTCACCAACATGTCATACAACTGTAACATACCATCCCAACTTCTATACTCAATCCCCTGACTGATGAAGGCCATTGTATCAAAAGCCTTCTTGACCACCTTATTTACCTGCAGCACCACATTTATGGACTATGCATCTGCACAAAGGTCTTGCTGGTCCATAATGCCTTCAGCTTTGCTCTCTTCAACCTTTTTGGTTACTTCTTCAAAAATCAATCAGGTTCGTAAGAGACGACCTTCCATGTACAAAGCCATGCTGTCTAATAATAATATTCATTTATTGTCATTGCAACGAGTACAACGAAATTAAAAAAATAGCCAATCCTGACGGTGCGTACAAACATATATGCAATAAATGCAAAAACAAATAAATACATAAATACAATTAAATACAATTATATTAAGTACAAGATTTTTTAACGGTGTTGCCTAGTGCAAAGGTAGTGTTCAGTTCTCGTATGGCCCTGGGGTAAAAACTGTTCTTAAGTCTGTTTGTTCGGGATTTGATCGACCTGAAACGTCGACCAGAGGGCAGATGAACAAACAGACGGTGGCCGGGGTGGGATGGATCTTTTATTATTTTGCCTGCTCTACTGAGGCAGCGTAGGCTGAACAGGTGCTCCAGGGAGGGCAGTGAGCAGCCGATGATCTTCTGGGCCGTCGTGATGACCCTCTGAAGGGCCTTCCTGTCCTTTTCTGAGCAGCTGGCATACCATGTGGTTATACAGTATGCCAGCACACTCTCGATGGAGCAGCGATAGAAGGACAACATGAGCTTCTCCTGCAGGTTGGTTTTCCTGAGGATCCTCAGGAAGTGGAGTCTCTGCTGTGCCTTCTTTACTGTGGTGATGGTGTTGGTAGACCAGGTAAGATCCTCTGCGATGTGCGTACCCAGGAACCTGAAAGCTGGTACCCTTTCCACACAGACCCCATTGATGTAGAGTGGGTCGTAATCTCCACTGGTTTTTCTAAAGTCAATTATAAGTTCCTTTGTTTTGGAGGAGTTCAGGACCAGATTGTTCACTGAACACCATGCTGCCAGCCTTTGGATTTCATCCCTATAGGCTGTCTCATCTCCTTCTGAGATGAGTCCAACCACAGTCGTGTCATCCGCGAACTTGATGATGGTGTTGGTGGGATGGGTGGGGGCGCAGTCGTGAGTGTAGAGGGAGTAAAGGATGGGGCTGAACACACAGCCCTGTGGTGAGCCGGTGCTCAGTGTAATGGTGGAGGAGAGGTGAGGGCCTATTTTGACGGTCTGGGGGCGGTTGGTCAGGAAGTCCTTGATCCATTGGCAGATGGTTTGGGAAAATCCAAGGTCGGAAAGTTTGGTGACCAGTCTGCTCGGGATGACCGTGTTAAAGGCAGAGCTGAAGTCGAGGAAGAGCATCCTCACATAGCTCCCCTGGTGTTCAAGGTGGGTCAGTGCAGTGTGAAGAGCAGTGTCGATGGCATCCCCTGTAGACCTATTTGCTCTGTAGGCAAACTGGTGTGGGTCGAAGGTGGGTGGGAGGCTGGCTTTGATGTGCTGCAGGACCAGTCTCTCGAAGCACTTTGTGATGACCGGTGTGAGTGCTACCGGACGGTAGTCGTTAAGACCGCTGATGACAGACTTTTTCGGCAGTGGGATGATTATGGCGGACTTCAGGCAGGGAGGGATGGTGGATTTTAAAAGGGACAGGTTGAAGATTTTTGTGAAGACCTCAGATAATTGGTCTGCACATTCCCTCAGCACTCTGCCCGTCACACCATCGGGGCCTGCAGCTTTCCTGGGATTCACTGCTCTGAGCACGCGCTTAGCATCATACTCCTGCACAGTGAAGGTGTTGCTGTCAGGTGCTGGAGAGGGTGTAATATCTGCCACTGTAGCTTTCACCTCGAAACGAGCAAAGAAACAGTTAAGTTCCTCAGCCAGCGAGGCGTCGCTGTCGGCAGTCGTGCGGTTGCTGGTCTTGTAGTTGGTGATGTGCTGGATGCCTTGCCATACCCGCCGTGGGTCATTGTTGGAAAAGTGGTCCTCAATCTTCCTCTTGTAGGACGCTTTGGCATCCTTGATGCCTCTCTTCAGGTTGGTTCTAGCAGCACTGTATAGAGCTCTATCACTAGACCTGAAGGCGGTGTTACGGTCCTTGAGGAGAGACCTGACATCCTTTGTCATCCAGGGTTTTTGATTGGGATACAACCGGATGCGTTTGTCGACGGTGACATTGTCAACACAGTTTTGGATGTAGCAAAGTACAGTTGATGTGTACTCCTCCAAGTCCTGATCCTCAAAAATATCCCAGTTGGTCCTTTCGAAGCAATCCTGCAGCTGCGAGGAAGCTCCTTCAGGCCATGTCTTAACAGTCTTTATGGTGACTGGAGCTTTCCTCCTGAGTGGGGTGTATGCTGGAGTTAGGAATATGGACAGGTGATCTGACTGCCCCAGGTGTGGTAGTGGTGCTGACCTGAAACCCTTCTTAATATTTGAGTAAACCTTGTCTAGTGTGTTTTTCCCCCTGGTAGCACATCTTATGTGTTGTTCAAGTTTCGGGAGAACTGACTTTAGGTCTGCATGGTTGAAGTCCCCGGCTATGATGTGGGCTGCTTCTGGATATGTGCTCTGTTGTGAGTTTATTGCACCGAGCAGGTAGCCTAAAGCTGTGCTAGCATTAGCATTCGGTGGGGTGTAGACTGCTGTTACTATAACCCCTGCAAATTCGCGAGGAAGGTAAAAAGGCCTGCATTTAACTGTTAGGGACTCCAGATCAGGAGAACAGTGGCTATCTATGATTTGGATGTTAGTGCACCAGCTGTTGTGCACGTAAATGCATAACCCCCCCCCCCTTGCTCTTACCGGAGTCGATGTTTCTGTCCCAACGAAACGCTGTACGCCCGGCTAGCTCAATGGCTCCGTCTGGGATAAGTGGATGAAGCCATGTCTCTGTTACTAAGAGAATGCAACAGTCCTCCACGAGTTTGTTTGCTGATATCTGTAGTTTTAGTTCGTCATATCAAGTGCATATGTGTCTTATCCCTCAAAATCCTCTCCAGTTGTTGGGTTGACATTGAGAATATGGGAGTCAGATGTTGGGCACCATGATACATTTAAATAAGTATTGACAATTTCACCTTGGGTTTTGTTTTGATGACCTATGAAGCAATTAGAAAGAAATATTGGAGTTTTATTTTCTCCCTAAATGAACCACAGTATTTTTTTTAAATGTTTTTTTGCATCTCCCAAGAGAGCACTTGCATATTGGTAGATATTGTAAATCATTAGGACTAGAGTACATTAACTGCATAGGGCAGACTTGATAGAACAGTTAGTCTTGTCTTAGGTAGACACAAAATGCTGGAGTAACTCAACAGGACAGGCAGCATGTCTCGAGAGAAGGAATGGGTGACGTTTTGGGTCGAGACCCACTAGTCTTGTCTTGTGTGTATTTTTTTGTGTTGAGAGGTTGAGTTTAAACCATTAGTAATTATAGACTTGAAAACATAGACTGACACCACAGTCTTGCTATTTATTTTCCAACAGTGAGTATTGAAGTGGATAATGAGGAAAGTATCGATGAGGACCAAGATGAAGAAACAGGTGAGATCTTATTACATGTACAATTATGCACATGCAATGTCTTCTTCCATTTAAATGTCTGCATTCAATTACAACTATTCTTAATATAATGTCACAGTAATGAACAGCCCTTTTGTACATATCAAGTTTTACTATGTTTCTACAAGCATTTCCCAGATCCTACGCTTGCAACCTTCACTCACCAAACTCCATCCCATCCCAGCCTCCCAATTCCCACATTCACCTTGTTTTTATGGCTTTTGTCAGTGGGCAATATGTGATAACTGTGTGAGATAACAGTTAGCAATGAAAGCTTTTCGGTACATGTGACAATAAACTAAACTCAACTCAACTAAACTCAATTAAAGGAACATTATGGAGAACTAAAACTGCTCACTGCATGTTTGCCAGAAGTGAGAAGTTATTTTTAACAGGGTACACAAGTGGGACAGTATCAGAGAGATGATATTATACATATAAGTTTTCATCTGATATAGTGAAACGATATAGCCTTATCGGCCCGCGGCAGCACTAACTCAGTGTTGCAAGGGTCAGCCTAGTCAGCAATACTGTTGATGTCTCCCTAACTGTAGGCCAAACTTTGTCCTCTCCCTTGCAGGGTCATAGAGTTATACAGCATGGAAACAGGCCTTTCAGCACCACTCTTTCATGCTAACTAAGATGTCCCATCTCAGGTTGTCCCATTTGCCCGCATTTGACCAATATTGAATCCTTTCCCATCCATATACCTGTCGAATAGTGAAAGGCCTGGATAGTATGGATGTGGAGATAATGTGTAGGAAAGAACTGCAGATGCTGGTTTAAATTGAAGATAGACACAAAATGCTGGAGTAACTCAGCGGGACAAGCAGCATCTCTGGAGAGGATGTGGAGGTGTTTCCACTAGTGGGAGAGTCTAGAACCAGAGGCCATAGTCTCAGAATAAAAGGACATACCTTTAGAAAGGAGATGAGGAGGATTTTCTTTAGTCAGAGGGTGGTGAATCTGTGGAATTCATTGCTACAGAAGGCTGTGGAGACCAAGTCAATGGATATTTTTAAGGCAGAGTTTTATAGATTCATGATTAGTTCAGGTAACTGGGGTTATGGGGAGAAGGCAGGAGAATGGGGTTGAGAAGGAAAAAGAGATCAGCCATGATTGAAAGGCGTAGATTTGATGGGCCGAATGGCCTAATTATGCTCATATAACTTATGAACTTATGAACTTATGAACCTGTCCAAATGTCTTTTAAATGCTGTTATTGTATTTGCATCAGCTATTTCCTCTTGTTCCGTATACCCACCCCCCTGCTTCTCTTTAGCTGCCATTCATCATTTTCATCCTCCTTCCCCTCCTGGTTCCATCCATCTACCACCCATATATTTCACCCACCAGATCCTCTCCTCTTTCTGGTTCCATCTGCACTTCACTTCACCTCTCTGCTTTTTATACTGATTATCTTTCCTTTCCACTCTCTGCTCTGATGCAGGGTCTTGATGTGGAATGTTAACAATCCCCCCCACAGATGCTGTTCAACTTGTTGAGATCCTCCAGCAATTTGTGTTTTGCTTCAGATTCCAACTTGAGCCTCGTGCCTTAGTTCCTTGTGTTTTAGATTTTTAATGTATTTTCCTTCAGGAATTTTTCAGAATTGGAGAGATATGTTTGTTGATTAAAAGTGATGATTTGTCTTTTGTATTGTTTATTCTAAAATCTTTTATTTTGATGGTTAAAACACTTAAAATGATCATGGTCTGCCTTTTCATAAGTTCATGTTCATTAATTATAGGAGCAGAATTTGGCCATTCTACTCCGCCATTCAATCATGGCTGATCTATCTTTCCATCTCAACCCCATTCTCCTGCCTTCTCCCTTTAATCCCTGAGACCCCAACTATTCAAGAATCTGTCAATCTCCGCCTTAAAAATATCCATTGTTTTAAGATGTAAACTTCAAAATCTCTTATTATTTTAGCCATTTCAAATACATAATTGCATTTGCATTTATGAGAAGTGAAAATTTATTCAACTTACACTATTCAATTATTCAAAACAGCCAATCCCTCACCCTTTATTTTCCTGCAATAGGCATCTTAATAAGGTTACAGGGTTTGTTTTTTTCTGTCCACTTCACTGTGTGTTTGAATTTGAGCTGCTGATTAACTTTGCAATGTTGCTCATTCTTCATTAAGACAACGATGACTCAGATGTGGAATCAGAGGACACCAAGAAAACGGCACCAAGAAATAGAAAGGAAAATGGAAAGAAAAAGACTAAACAAGAATCAGAAGAGGAATCTGATACATTGGAAGATGAGAAAAAAGCAAAAAGTAGAAAGAAGAATGTGAAAAGTAAGATCAAAGTTACAGAGGAAAGCAATGATGATGAATCAGAGAAAGAAACAAATAAAAGCAGGAAGAATGGAAGAAATTTAAAATCCAAGAAGAAAAATTCTGATGATAATAGTAACAGTGATGAGGCAGCGAACAAGAGAAGGAAAGAAAAAAGGGGTAAAAAACAAGTGGACAGTGACAGTGAAGAGGAGGATAACAGGGCCAAGGGCAAGAAGAAGGCTAAGAATGTCAAAGCAAGTGGTGGCAAGACCAGAGGCAAGCAAAAGAAAGTTGAAGAGAAAGGAGATTCAAGGTAGGTCTCTCAATTTTAGAGAAATTGGAAGATGGATGAAATATGGAGAATAACTCGATTGGTAAGAAAATTAGAGCATGTACCTCGTTTCTATGATGCATAAATAAATAGAGCATGTAAACCATTCTGCATAAGATCATAAGATCATCATATGGATGCTGGAGCATCCTGGTAATAGGAGCAAAATTAGGCTATTCAGCCCATCAAGTCTACTCCTCCATTCAATCATGGCTGATCTATCTCCCTTCTCACCCCATTCTCCTGCCTTCTCCCCATAACGTCTGACACCCATGCATGTTTTAATGTGATACTTTGCATGGCTGATATTGCACCAATGACCTTCATGCTTAATTCCCAGGAAAACAAGGAAGGCCATACAGTTCAAATTCAGGAATAAAAGAGATGCAATCACTATGATGGGCTTATACCTTGGGCCTTCCAATAGCCAGCAGGAACTAGGGAGACAGATATAATGGCAGATGATGGAAAGATGTAAGTGGAACAGTGTTATGATAGTGGGTGATTTTAACTTCTTCAATATCTACTGTGACTCCATTCAGGAAAGATCCTTGAAGTTCCACATCTCTCTTAAATTCTCCTTCTCTCATTGTTGATAATACAACTAGAGTTTGAGCCATAATAGTTTGAGTCGTAATACAATTCCCAGTATTGGGAATGAACCAGGCCAGGTGATCAATGTTTCAGTGCGGGAGCATTATGGGTAGAATGACGGTAATTCTGCAAGTCTGAAGATCATTATGGATATGGATAAGACGAGACCTCAGGTGAAAATGCTAAATTGAGGCAAGGCTATTAAAACAGTAAGGCTATAAAACAGTTGTGCGCTGCACAATAGAACAACTGTTAGAGCGCCAGAGACATGAATTTGATCCTGACCTTGGATGCTGCCTGTGTAGAGTTCTCCCTGTGACCACGTGGGCTTCCTCTGGGAGCTCTAGTTTCCTCCCACATTCCAAAGATAAGCAGATTTGTAGGTGGGAAATGGATGAGAAAGTTGGATAACATAGAACTGGATTGAACGGGGGACTGATTGTCAGTGTGGACTCGGTGGGCCAAGTGGCCTGCTTCTATTGCTGTATTCCTAAACTAAATTGAATATTTGGCAGGAATTGAAGAAGGAAGATTGAGACTAGCTGCTTCATGGTAAATTCACATCTAATATGTGGGAGTCTTTAAAAGGCCAGCTGATTAGAGTACAAGAACAGCATGTTCCTGTGAGGATGAAAGATAAGGATGGCAAGATTCAGGAACCACGGATGACAAGAGATGTTGTTAATAGAACATAGAACAGAAGAAAACATTGCACAGGAACAGGCTCTTCCACCCACAATGAATGCGCTGAAAATTTTGTCAAGTTAAACTAATCTCCTCTGTTTGCACATGATTCATATCCATTCATGTCCTACATATCCATGTGCCTATCTAAAAGCCTCTTAAATGCCACTATCGTGACTGCCCCTACCACCACCCCTGGGAGCATGTTCTAGACACCCTCCATTCTCTGCGTTAAAAAAAAACTTGCCACACACATCTCTCATAAATTCTCCCTCTCTCATCTTAAATCTATACCCTTGAGTCCTTGACATTTCCACCTTGGGTTCCGACTATCTATCCTATCTATGCCTTTCATAAAAACGTAGAAACGTCAAAAATAGGTGCACGAGTAGGCCATTCGGCCCTTCAAGTCAGCACCGCCATTCAATATGATCTTGGCTGATCATCCAAAATCAGTACCCCGTTCTTGCTTTCTCCCTATATCCCTTGATTCCGTTAATTTTACATCCTTACATCAGGTCTCCCCTCAACCTCTGACGTTCCAGAGAAATAGGTTTAGTCAGAAAGAAGTAATGGAAGCTGAAATTGGAGAAGGCCCTTGATGAATATAATGAAAGCAGGAGAGGAAACAAGTAATTAGGAGAGCTAAAGGGGGCCATGAAATCAAGGCCCTACTCATCCATACTGACCAAGATGTCCCTATCTAAGCTAGTCCCATTTGTTTGCATTTGGCCGATATCCCTCAAAACCAATCCTGTCCATGTACTTGTCCAAGTGTATTTTAAATGCTGTTATATCACCTGCCTCAACAACCTCCTCTGGCAGCTCAATTCTTTGATGAATAAATCTATAACTAATCATAGAGTTATAGATTTATACATCAAAGAATTAATCATAATCATGAAGCTATCATTTGATGATGCTTTAAGAACCATTAAACAAAAGGAAGCCTTGGAATGTGAAGAAGTCAAAGCTAATTTGGTGCACTGTTTGTCATTTCAATTCAGTGAGGATGTGGAGAGGAGGTGAGTTGATTGATTGATCTTCATTGTAGTATTACAAAAAGGAAAACTGGTTAGAGTGAAATAAGAATATCTTGCAGAGCAGTGATGCATCATTGATATTCTGCCTGTCCCGCTGTTACTCCAGCATTTTGTGTCTATTGATATTTCGAAGTTCTATTTGAAAATCATTGCATCATCATAATATGTTTATCTCTTGATTGTTAGCTCTGAAGAAAAATCCGATGAAGAAGTCATTACAGAAGAAGATATGGATAAACTGAAGGATGAAGTGGAAGAAAAGAAGAAACTCATTGCAACTTTACGAAACAAGCCCTCACCCATGAAGCAGAAATTACAACTATTGAAGTAAGTGCTTCTGTGTCATACATTATTACAGTTAATCATAAAGAATTGAGAAGATGTAAGTAACCAATTCTCAAAAAAATAATTGGGATTGAGTTTAATCAAATGCGAGTTGTAGGCAGCCTGGAAGGAATGGAGGGTGATGAATGATGGTTTCAGACCTCAGGTATTTTCCATCCCAGGCCTCAATTAAAATTCCGGGTAAATCTTTGGCCATCTGCTAACATAAAGGCCAATAATAAGAATGTGTTTTCAGGATGGAGAAGGGAGTTTGGGGCAGGGGCAGCAATCACTTACCAGAAGATGCTCTTCCCCCTTCAGGCCAATGTCTGATGTCACCTAGATGCATGCCCACAGTAGCTCTCCAGATCAGACGTCCAAGTTTTATCTGGTTCTTGAAGGGTTAATGGAATCTTGATAGGTGCAGATTTGTGATGGAAATGCATGCTTTAGAAGGATGCTTAACTGCTTGCAAAATCAAAACAAATTAATATTGGAGATGGATGGAACTGTTTGAAGTCTGAAAGGGCAAGCAATCTACTTATTTAAGTTACACACCTGCTCAGTGTGCATTGGACAAGTAAGGTTAAAATCAAACCTAATATTTATCTTTTAATTGGCCATATCTTCATATTGCAATACAGTTAAGTTGACTGACTGGAGGAAACTTTAAATGGTGTCAGTGGACCATTCACTTTGTTTCGTTAGTTGTGATACCCATTGACAAACACAACCACAGTTTGCTGCCTCAGAGCCAGTGATCCAGATTTGATCCTGACCTCGAGTGCTGTCTGTATGGAGTTTGCAAGTTCTCTTTGTGACCACTTGGGGTTCCTTCGAGTGCTCTGGGTTCCTCCCATATCTCAAAGACGTCAGGGTTTGTAGGTTAATTGGCCTCTGTAAAATATTCCCTGATGTGTAGGGAGTGAATACAATGTGAGATAACATAGCACTCGTGTGAATGAGTGATCAATGGACTTGGTCGACCTGTTTCCATGCTGTATCTTTTTTTAAAAAGTGGGCAGGTTGCCTGATGGTGATCTGAACACATGTTCTTAAAATCATGTATGGGCAGCATGGTGGCCAAGTGGTAAAGCTACTGCCTTTCAGGGCCAGAGACCCGGGTTCAATCCTGACTACGGGTGCTTGTCTGTACAGAGTTTGTGCGTTCTCCCCATGACCTGCGTGTGTCTTCCCCGAGATCTTCGGTTTCCTACCGTACTCCAAAGACATACAGGTTTGTAGGTTAATAGACGGCATAAATGTAAAGTTGTTCCTAGTGTGTGTAAGGTAGTGTTAATGTGCGGGCATTGCTGGTCGGTGCCTATTCGGTGGACCAAAGGACCTGTATCTGCACTGTAAATTAAATGAAAATATTGCCTCAAAATGCGCACATAAAAATTAAACAAAAGACCATACTTCCATATGGTGATTTCATTAACTTGATCATTGAGTTAGGTAGAAAGTGTGATTACTTGCAGTATTCAATGTAACAAGCATAATGATCCCTTTAAGTAAGAGCTGAAAATAAGATTTTATTCCTGAATTAGAGTTCAAAATTAACTCAGCTTTGAAGATTAATAGTTGTAGATGTACGGTCAGCTTTATTCCCTTCTTTTCCAGAAGCTGCTAACTTATAGATCAACCAGTTGATTAGCACCTCATTGTCATTCTCTACACTTTAACTTGCATAGAAACATAAAAAATAGATGCAGGAGTAGGCCATTCGGCCCTTCGAGCCAGCACCGCCATTCAATTTGAGCATGGCTGATCATCCAAAATCTGTTCCTGCTTTCTCCCCATATCCCTTGGTTCAATTAGCCCTAAGAGCAAAATCTAACTCTCTCTTGAAAACATCCAGTGAATTTGATTATAATGGTTTCCAGATCAAATTTTGTCATTCTTCCCAGAACCATTGAGTCTTTCCAGCATGTTCTTTTTTTCTGCAACTTAAATCATGAACACACTGAGACATATACATGTTCACATCTCAACGTTTATTAACATGTACTAGTAAACTATAGCAGAACACCTGCAAAAATGCCAATCTATCTTAATATTCTTTCAAGAAAAGATAAAATTACTTGGCCTGTATACTTGTTTAGAGTAGTATGTTAAGTTCTACTGTTGAAGGCCCTTTAAGAGACTGTGAATATATGCCACTTGTTGGGTTCACAAGTTACAGAACTTAGAACATTGAACAGTACAGTACAAGAACAGGCTGTTTAGCACACAATGCCCGTACAATCTTGATGCCAAGTGAAACTAATCCCACTTGTCTGCACATGATCCATATCCTGCTATTCTCTGTAAGACTTTTATCATATATCATTTTGCTGATATGATTAGATGTAAATGACAATATAACTGGCTGTAGGCTTTGGTATTTTGTTAATTGCAATCCTTTAGGAGGTTGGATATTCTGTCAGCAATCAATTCTTCAGATTTTTGTTAGTTCACATTTGAACCCCAAATTCCAATCCATAAACTCCATAAAGTCACTATTTATGCAGCAGAAGAATCTGCCAATAAGATTTTAAGTGGTCTTGTGAGTAATATTAGGAGAGATTTTGTCCAGCACATGTGCTTTATTTTGTTTACTTGCTTGGAAAGTTATCTTGTCATTAACTTCCAAGGATGATCACTTTAAACATGAATGGCTTGAAGGAATAGCATGTGTGCATGTCTGTCCTCACATCGTCTCATAGACAAATAAGTAAAATAATTATTGATCTGGTCTATTGAAAGTGTACTCTGACTGTGCCATGTTCTTTAATGCTAATGATCCTGTTGAAGTAGAACGAACCACACAACAAATCTAAATTTACGGACTGGTTTTGCCATGTGTTTTAACTTTAACTTTAATGAGATATATACCTCTGTTCATTTTTTCAGAGAAGCGCAGGAATTTGTGGAGAAATTTGAAGGTGCACTTGGGAAAGGGAAAGGCAAAAGATTTTATGCCTATAAAGTAATGATGACCAAAGTAAGTGACAACACTGGGTTAAAGTTACAGTTGTGCTCCTTGATTTAATCTATTGCCTTTATAGACAATAGACAATAGGTGCAGGAGAAGGCCATTCGGCCCTTTGAGCCAGCACCACCATTCAATGTGATCATGGCTGATCATTCTCAATCAGTACCCCGTTCCTGTCTTCTCCCCATACCCCCTGACTCCGCTATCCTTAAGAGCTCTATCTTGCTCTCTCTTGAATGTATTCAGAGAATTGGCCTTCACTGCCTTCTGAGGCAGAGAATTCCACAGATTTACAACTCTCTGACTGAAAAGGTTTTTCCTCCTCTCCGTTCTAAATGGCCTACCCCTTATTCTTAAACTGTGGCTCCTGGTTCTGGACTCCCCCAATATTGGGAACATGTTTCCTGCCTCTAACGTGTCCAACCCCTTAATAATCTTATATGTTTCGATAAGATCCCCTCTCATCCTTCTAAATTCCAGTGTATAAAAGCCTAGCCGCTCCAATCTTTCAACATATGACAGTCCCGCCATGCCGGGAATTAACCTAGTAAACCTACGCTGCACGCCCTATAAACCTACTGCATCTTTATTGGTTGAAGTTTGGTGAATTTCCTTGTCATGATTAGTCTATGTAGAATGCCTTTTGATATATTTCTTTTGAAATCCTGGTGATGAAGCTGTCTGATCGAGGAATTATTCAAGAGTATTCACCACCTCCTTTTCCCACTTGGCTTTGAGGACATCCTCAGCTTTCATTCTGTGATTGATCTGTGGTGAAACATGAACTTCAGCACATAAAACTCCTGCTCGAAGCAATTGGGCACAACACCAACATTCTAGTTTAGTTTAGTTTAGTTTAGTTTAGAAATGTCTCAGAATGTGACTTGGGACAGTTACTTCTTGAAAATAAATATTTTAGGAATAGAGCTAGTCTGGAAACAGGGTATCACTCTGCTGTCTTACTTAGTGCAGGATAGATTGAAGAAATGATTTGATATTTTTTTTCTGATGATGATGACGATGAGAAAATAACTACATCTCAAAATTTCTACTTTCAGAAATGGATGAAATTCCAGCGTGACTTTGATAACTTCAAAACTGCTTGCATTCCATGGGAGATGAAAATAAAAGAAATTGAAAGTAAGTGGAGCAATTAAGGATGGTCAAGTACTCTTTCAAAATACACTTGCTTATTTGTCAGAGAATTAAGATAGTTTGACATGTCGCCTGCTTTCCTTAGGATTGTTAAAGTTTTGATATAAATGTCAAGAAACTCATTCCTGTTCAACAGCACTAAGCACTATGTGGAGCTGCTTGGAGCTGAATATGGGGAGAATGCACAGCTACTATCACATTTATTGTAAAACAAAAGGACACAAAAAACTGGAGTAATTCAGCTGACCAGGCAGCATCTCTGGAGAACATGGATAGGCCATGTCCCAAAGATGGATATGTAACATTTTGGGATGTCACCCATCAATGTTCTCCAGAGATGCTGCCTTATCCATTGAGTTACGCCTGGACTTTATGTCCTTTTGTGTAAGCCAGTTTCTTGTTTCTACATTGTTACCACATTTATTGTGTAGGCATTGTTGATCTAGGATGATTTTGGATGATAAACATTTAAAAAATAAACTTACACACACTAATTCTTTTATATTTTTCTTTCTGTTTGATTCCAACTTCTCTTTTAAGGCAAAACCTAATAAAAAATATTTTTTTAGAGTAGACCCAATAGTAAGTCTGGGATTAATTGCTCAACATTACCTGGCTGGAATTCTTTATAGAAGTTTGATACAAACAAATAAGATATGAACTCACTTTGGATTATTTTTCCTGTCCTTTGAATTCATTGCTCAATGACGGTTCATGGCAGAGTTAAAATCTGTTGGTTTATGAAAATTGTTTAGCTTTTTTAGAACATTTTCACCATTAAGGCAACAGCATCCAAACCATATTTTGTGTGTCATTCCATATCATACCAGATGATTTGAACTGAAATTTTGATGAAGAGATTTACAAACTTGCTGGCACTTGGAGCTGTGAAACAAAGTCCAGTCGCATAGATCTTCTATTGGCCAAGGAGGAATCCAACATGATTTTCTCACCTGACAGTAGATTAACAATTATCAGGAAGATGAAGAGGTCCTCCAGCTTAAATTGCCAACTTTCCTTTGGACAAGGTTGAGGAGATAGCGTCGTTCTGTCCACATTCCCACAACCACCCATATCCCATTTTCCTCATCTTGTAGAAAAAAACAGTTGAATAGGATACAGGTGATGAATCTCAGAAATTTAAACATTCAATTTTTTTGCGAAAACTTTGCCAGTTATTACTATTTTTTATTTGTTCCACACTCCCACATATTTTTTCTTGCTGTAAGTTAAAACACCCCTGTAACTTTTAGAAACACGGAACTGGAAATGGTGGTTTACAAAGGAATTCGCAAAGTGCTGGAGTAACTCAGTGTGCCAGGCAGCATCTCTGGAGAACAAGGACAAGTGACATTTTGGATCAGGACCCAAGTGAGTCTGAAGAAAGGTCTGGACCTAAAACATCAGCTATCCGTGTTCTTGGGAGATGCTGCTTGACCCACTGAGTTACTCCAGTATCTTCTCCTATTATTTTTACATTACCTATACATGAAATAAAAGTACCAACAATGTTCTATTCTATATCTACACAGTCAGAATGTATAGGAAGAAACTGCAAATGCTGGTTTGTACCAAAGATAAACACAAAATGCTGGAGTAACTCAGCCATTCAGGCAGCATCTCTGAAGAAAAGGAATATGTGACGTTTTGGGTCGGAACCCTCGTTTAGACCTCTTCAGTCAGAAGAAGTGTTCTGACCTGAAACACCACCAATTCCTTTTTTTCCAGAGATACTACCTGATCTGCTGAGTTACTCCAGCATTTTGTGTTTATCACAGAGTCAGACTGATTTGGAATCTGAAGGTAAGTTCAATATGTCCCAGGATGGGACACTGATATCACTCAGCCTAGGAGGGGAATAGGAATAGGATTTTTTTTTACAATCTAATTACGTCATGGAAGCTCAAAATGCTTGCTCTCCCTCTTATGTAGTCTGATCTAGTTTTTGCAGGAAGTGTAGTTTATAGGAGTAGTTGAGATAATGCTGGATAATATATCAAAGCTATTTGCTATTCAATGACAGGGTTGAGAACTTAAGGCCTAACTGGATTGTGAACCAGTGTGAGTGATGCTGACTTTTAGTGCATGAACACTTCAAAACCACGCTTCCACGAAACTAGGATGGACACACATTCCTCTCTGTGGTTCTAAGCCTGGCACAGCATTGAGAAAACTAAGATTGTTTTCTCTAGAACATTGGAAATTGAGGAGAAACCCGATAGAAGTATATAAAATTTTAAGATGTATAGGTAGGGTAGATAGTCAAAACCTTTTTCCTTGGATGGTAATGTCAAAGGCTAGAGGGCATAGCTTTAAGATGAGAGGGCCATTTAAAAGAGATGGGTACTTTTTTTTACACAGAGGGTAGTGGATGCCTGGAACACATTACCAGAGCAGAAATGAAGAGGGTTTAAGAGGCTTTAAGATAGACACAGGTGCCTGGCCCTGTGGCCCAGCTTTCCCATGCCAACCAAGGGGCCTCATCTACACTTATCCACCTGCCCACGTTTGGCCCATATCCCCTTCAACTTTTCCTATCCATGTACCTGTCCAAAGGTATTTTAAATGTTGTTATAGTTTTTTGCCTTATAGTTTTCTGGCAGCTCATTCCATACACCCATCACCCTCTGTGAAAAAAGCTACCCCTCAGATTTCTATTAAATCTTTTCCCTCTCACCATAAACCTATGTTGTCTGGTTGTTGATTTTCCTACATGTTATATGTTCTGAGGCACAGATATCTTTTGCAACAAATGCAGAGTGGATAGCCATGTTTTGCTATGCTGTTCTAAAATGATATTCTTGGAGATAGTGGCTGAATCTCAGGGAGAGTTCTCTCTGACATTTTTTCATTAAAGGTGTGTATATATGCTTTCTTGGTACCTTCAAATTCATCACTTCTAGATGGAAATCAATATTTTCCTCTTTCACTGACTATTATTGTACTGTGATACTGTATTACTAATCCAGATACACCATGTCAGTTCCAATTTTTCCCTTGTTATAACCATATTATTTTGGCTTTACCAGGTCATTTTGGATCTTCTGTTGCTTCATATTTCATATTCTTGAGATGGATGTATGGGATCAATATGGTTCTCTTTGGATTAACGTTTGGTTTGGTCATGATCCCAGAGGTAAAGTTAATTACTGTCTATAGTTTCATTTGAAAAGCTTCTAATTTTTTTAAAATGGAATTCCTTCAACAAAATGAACAGGATTTCATAAGACAATGAATGTTACTTGTTATTTGGATATTTGATCAACATATTGCTTTTTACTGTGTAGGATGGAATTGCAGATGCTTGTTTAAACCAAAGATACACACAAAATGCTGGAGTGACTCAACGGATCAGACAGCATCTCTGGAGACAAGGAATAAGCTCCATTTCAGGTTGAGACCCTTCTTCAGACCCAAAGAGTCTGAAGAAGGGTCTCGGCCCGAAACGTTTTTGTGTTTATCTTCTGTTGCTTTTTAATACCAGACACGTTCTCAAATAAATAGCTCAGAGAGCTAGACAATCCCCTACAGTGACTATATTGCATCCTCCACCTATGAAGGAAAGTTCAGGCAAAAAGAACTATAGATGAGTTATTCCCAATTGAATTATAGTATGTACCGTGGCTGTTAAAGTTTGATTTCATGTTTCTTTTTTGTTTATAAACCCTGTTATCAGGTTACCGGTGGTATCTAATCATAACAATTTTTGACCTATTATTTGCAGAGTGATGGCATTCTCAATTAAATGCGCCAATACATGTTTGGACAGATTATTGAAGTGTCTGGAACAAGTAATGTTATAACTATAGGTAGGAACAATGGCTGTGACTCAGTTCCCCAATTTCCAAGTCCGTATTCCAGAATAGTTCTTATGGAGTCGGTTTTTTTTTTTAACCATGTCTTCTCGTAGAGAATATAGAGCAAACATAAACAGATATTAAGTATAGCAGTGTAGGAAAATAACTGCAGATGCTGGTTCAAATTGAAGGTAGACACAAATTGCTGGAGTAACTCAGCGGGTCAGGCAGCATCTCAGGAGAGAAGGAATGGGTGACATTTCGAATTGAGACCCTTCTTCAGACTGATGTCAGGGGAGGGGGTGGGACAAAGATAAGATGTAGTAGGAGACAGAAAGACAGTTGGAGAGCTGGGAAGGGGAGGGGAAAGAGAGGGACAGAGGAACTATCTGAAGTTGAAGAAGTCAATGTTCATACCACTGGGGTGTAAACTGCCCAAGTGAAATATGAGATGCTGTTCCTCCAATTTGTGCTGGGCCTCACTATGACAATGGAGGAGGCCCATGACAAAAAGATCAGACTGGGAGTGGGAGGGGGAGTTGAAGTGCTGAGCCACTGGGAGATCAGGTTGGTTAAGGCGGACTGAGTGAAGGGTTGAGCAAAACGATTGCCGAGCCTACGTTTGGTCTTGTCGATGTAGAGACGTTTACATCTGAAACAGCGGATACAATAGATGAGGTTGGAGGAGGTGCAGGTGAACCTCTGCCTCATCTGGAAAGAATGTTTGGGTCCTTGGATGGAGTTGAGGGGGGAGGTAAAGGGACAGGTGTTGCATCTCCTGCGGTTGCTGGGGAGGGGGTGGTTTGGGCATGAAGGGACGAGTGGACCAGGGAGTTACGGAGGGAACGGTCTCTGCGGAAAGCAGAAAGGGGTGGAGATGGGAAGATGTGGCCAGTAGTGGGATCCCGTTGGAGGTGACGGAAATGTTGGAGGATAATGTTATTGTATACGACGGCTGATGGGGTGGAAGGTGAGGACAAGGGGGACTCCGTCCTTGTTAGGAATCGGGAGAGGGGGAGCAAGAGCGGAGCTGCGGGATATTGAGGAGACCCTAGTGAGAGCCTCATCTATAATGGAAGAGGGGAACCCTCGTTTCATCTATAATGGAAGAGGGGAACCCTCGTTTGGTATTACCTGTTCTTAGTTTTTGAGCGTAGGTGGAGTGTATGAATTGTTGCATTCTTTGCTTGTAGAAGTCCTTGTAGGGACTACTACAAAAATTATATTGGTGATGGAATTCCAGGAAACTGCCACTCGATAACGAGGAAATGGTAACCTACTGTTACCCAAAAAACATTACTCAGCCTTCTTTGTAACTGTCAACGATTTGCCCTGTAGGTCTGTTTTGGCAGCCTGCCCAGTTCCTGCCTGACAGCCTTCACATTTTGCTGTTAGATTCAGCTGAGAGTTTGACTGGCCCATTTTTGTAAGACCATGGAGTCAAATGTACTCCATTGGGCCAAGATTGTACTGTTCACATTGCTGAACCTAGGCTTGGTTAAAATCACGGCTGATTTATTTACAACTGCTGTTATGAAATTCAGATGAACTTACAGCCAGTCGCTTTCTGCTGCTTTTTATGTACTCATGGTAATACATTCTGTAGAGAGTTGTCTGAGTCATATATCAGCTCAGTTAATCTGGATGGAGTGGATTGGCCTTGAGACTGGAGTATCATGCACAAAGAGTGGGATTAAAACCTTCTTGTGGTTGCCCTTTGAAATAAAGGCAAACCGGCATCATTAGAGGCCAGCAGCAAGAATCTTACTTGTCCCTTCTGAAATGTTGTAATAAGGTGGAGGCAGGTAAATTACACAGCTTAAAAGATATTTGACCAGGTACATGGATATAGGCCGGACCTAGGCAAATTGAAACCGCTCAGGTAGGCATCTTTGGCCGAAGGGCCTGCTTCTGTGTTGTATAATTCTATGATTCTAAGATCAAAGGAAACCACATCAATATCTGGATTTTGCTGAACTTCTGCATAAGTTACAGCAGCTAACTGAAAATGTATCCCAAAAAATTGTTTGTTTTGGAACTTACGACTGAAAGAACAAGATCAAGAAAAGCTTCAAATCCAAATATTGTCCATGAGTAAAAATCCGATTATTAAATTGATCTGTGCTGTTGCTTATTCTGATTTAGCATTGCAGTGTACCGAAGAAGTTCTGACTTTATTTTTTAAATATCACATCAGTTTTTGAGATTGGAATGGTTGTATGGAAGTATATTTCAGGTTTTCTAAGGTATCATTTTAATAATTCAATATTTTGATTTTAGGCTCTAATGGGAAAGCCCTATGGTAGCATACCTAGAAAAACTGTTCCAAAGGGTGAACAGGACTCGGCCATGAACTTTGCCACTTTGTGGGATTTTGGGGTAAGTTTAACTTTTTTTTAAGAACTATCTCTGTAAAGAAGATATTTTGTGCCAGTATGTATTTTTAATTTTTAATTCATTGTAGTATAAGTGCAGATGGCACCAGTGATCCAAAGTCGATCCTAACCTACGTGCGGCACGGTGGCGCAGCAGTAGAGTTGCTGCATTACAGAGCTAGAGACCCAGGTCTGATCCTGACTATGATTGCTGTTCGGATGGAGTTTGTACGTTCTCGCCGTGACTGGGCGTGGGTTTGCTCCGGGTGCTTCTTTTACCTCCCACATTCCAAAGACGTACAGGTTTGTAGGTTAATTGGCTTGGTAAAATTGTAAATTGTCCCTAGTGTGTGCAGGACAGTGTTAGTGTGCGGGGATCGCTGGTCACCACAGACTTGGAGAGCCGAAGGGCCTGTTTCCGCGCTGTATCTCTAGCTAAACTGAACTAAACTAAACTGAACTAAATCTGAAGAAGGGTCTCAACCCGAAATGTCACCCATTCCTTCTCTCTAGAGAGGCTGCCTGTCCCGCTGAGTTACTCCAGCATTTTTTGTCTACCTTTAAACTAAACTAAACCTTTGTTGCTGTCTGTGTGAAGTTTGCACATTTTCCTGCAACCATATGATTTCATCCAGGTGCTTCAGTTTCCTCCCATATCCCAAAGATGTGCAGGTTGGTCAGTTAGTCTGCAATTGGAGACAGACCCTGGTGATAGTATCTGGGCCATGGGTGAAGTTGATGATTTTGTGTGAGAGCATAGGTTGCAGGGAAATATGTTAAGAAATGAGTTTGATGAAGGTGCTCTGAGCATTGGCATAATCCCATTGAGCTGAAGGGCCTCCAATATTGCAAGGAAATATGTAGGAGAGTCTAAAAACCGAGGGGATAGGTTTAAGGTGATAGTGGACACAGCAGAAAAATAGGGGTGAAAGGGAAAAGCTATAAAGTGGACCAGAGGAATAACATTTTCACACAGCGGGTGGTGGGCATATGGAATGAACGGCCAGAGGAAGTGGGGGAGGTGTGAATACATTTACAACATTTTGACAGCTACATGGAGAGGGATGGGTTAGAGGAATATGGATGGGCCAAAAGCAAGCAAATAGCACTAGCTCAGGTTGGCAACTTGGTCAGCATGGATGAGTTATAGAGTTATAGTGCACAGCAACAGCATGTCCTGTTGCTGTGCTCTATATGACACAATGAATGAATTAAATGTAAGAGCTTTGACCGTTTGGTGTGAAGAAAACAGTTTGTAAATTCTTTATTCTTTTACTAGGGCTATGCACAATATTCCGTCCTTTTCTATGGTTACTATAATCATCAGCGGTCAGTTGGATGGCTGAAGTTCCGGCTTCCCTTGAGTTACTTCCTGGTAGGAATTGGTACAATAGGATACAGCTTCATGGTGGTGATAAGAGCGTAAGTTTCATCTTCCTGGTTAAAATCTTTTCTTGGAAGTGTGGTCCAAACAGGGCACACACCAAATTCAAACTTCATGATTTTTAAAATAATTTTAATATTGATCTGTAATTTACATAATAACATATTTGGATCAAAATTGGTTTTCGAATAAACTGTAATGTCAATTAAACAATTTATTTATGGATTTTGATAAGATGTGAGATCAGTTGATGATAGGAGTGGCAATAGTTTCTGCTGTATATTGGGATAAACGCAATACTGTCTGCATAATATATCATCTAATATTCTTTAGTGAGCCCCACAGCATCTACATCTAGGTTTATCTTTATTATTGTCAGTGAAAAGCTTTGTTTTGCATCCGATTGTGTCCAGTACTAGACCAAAGTTTCAAATCAGCCAAAAGATGTCAAATTTGTAGCACCATGAATTAATGAAAAACTAGAGATCTTAAAAAAAATGAAATTGGAACACAAGAAATAGAATGGGCCAAGGTTTATTTCATCATTCACCCTGTTGGAAGATGGTTCTGACCCGAAACGCCACATATCCATTTTCTCCAACGATGCTGCCTGACCCACTGAGTTACTCCAGCATTTTGTGTCAATCTTTGGTATAAACCAGATTCTGCAGTTCCTTTTTATTACATTTTATTTCACCATTGTCAACTTCATCTGTGAAGATAATGCTGTAGTTTTAGATTGGCATTTAGCAGACTAAAGTCAGATCAGGCCTTATGAAGCTGACAATTGTAATTAAAACCGATACTATCATGCTTTCCAGTTTTTTAAATGATATTAAGAAAATCAGTACATAGACATTAGCCGTAATAGAACTAACCCCATTACCAGCGATTTCTATCCCAATTACATTGACACACAGAGATTGGATTGACTTGAAACTCAGCCACACTCCAATAGTGAGTGTAATCTAATCAAATCACCGTGCTGTGTTGGTCACGCTAGGTGGCCTCAGTGTTGCCCCTGGAGTGGTTGATACTCTTTCAGTAGCATTTTAATTTAACCTGACAGCAGCCACCTTTCAACCTGCCCCATCATCATAAGAAAACTGATTTCATATTGGCAGCTAATGCATTTAATTAAATCGCTGGTACTGCTTCTTCTCATCAAATTTTTAATTAGCTGGAGAATAAAAAAGCAAGAATATAGCAAAAGGTCAGTATGGAGTTGAAATTATGGGAGAATGTGATTCACAAATGCACAAAAAGTACATCTGCTGATGAGCCCTGAACACAGCATGAATGAATCGCATGGAATAATTTTGCCATTTGCTTCTGGCTGTCACATTATAAAGTTATAAATTTCACTTTGGGTTTTTCAATTAAACAAATGTGTGGAAAGAAAAAAAAATGCACACTTGGATACACTGATCAGCCAAAACATTATGACCACCTGCCTAATATGCTGTTGGTCCTCCGTGTGCCGCCAAAACAGCGCCGACCTGCCGAGGCATGGACTCTACAAGACCCCTGAAGGTATCCTGTCGTACCTGGCACCAAAACATTAGCAGCAGATCTTTCAAGTCCTGTAAGTTACAAGGTGGAGCCGCCGTGGATCGGACTTGTCGATTCAGCACATCCCGCAGATGCTCAATCGGATTGAGTTCTGGAGAATCTGGAGGCCAGGGCAACACCATGAACACTTCATCATGTTCCTCAAACCATTCCCGAACAATGTGTGCAATGTGGCAGGGTGCATTATCCTGCTGAAAGAGGCCACTGCCATCAGGGAATACCATTGCCATGAAGGGGTGTACCTGGTCTGCAACAATGGTTTAGGTAGGTGACACGTGTCAAATTGATGTCCATATGAATGGCCAAGGGTTTCCCAGCAGAACATTGCCCAGAGCTTCACACTCCCTCCACTGGCTTGTCGTCTCCCCATAGTCGGTTCAGACCAGACGGGATAGCCTTTGTTGCCCTCGTGCATCGAGGAGCCTTGGGCGCCCAACACCTTGTTGCTGGTTTGTGGTTTGTCCCTCCTCGGACCACTGTCGGTAGGTACTCACCACTGCTGACCACAAGCCTTGCCGTTTCAGAGATGCTCTGACCCAGTCGTTTGGCCATAACAATTTGGCACTTGTCAAAGTCGCTCAGGTCTTTACTCCTGCTCATTTCTCCTGCATCCAACACATCAACTTCAAGAAGTGACTGTTCACTTGCTGCCTAATATATCCCACCCCTTGACAGGTGCCATTGTAACAAGATAACCAATGTTATTCACTTCACCTGTCAGTGGTCATAATGTTTTGGCTGATCATTGTATATTAACACTATTTATTGCATAATGTTCATTTGGGGCTATGAACTAATGGACACTGAGAGAAAATAAGTACAGAAGCTCTTAATGTGGGTGACCATCAGCTTGGGATGATATGTTTCAGGCCAACCCGATGAGAACTCGTTAATTCATAAAAATATCCCGTTGAGAAATTCCTTATTTCATTTATATATCTGCACTTCAGTTATTTAAAAATAATTTAATATAACTAACCAGGATTGAATCTCATACTGTGCTTTTTCAAATAATTAGAGATCATTTTATTAAATTGGCACAGATGGATTGATCAATCTGTTGTCGCAGAATCGAACAGTGGACGTCAACGTGTCCAGCAACATTGTTTGATTCTCTTTATTGTGGTTCTTGAATGGTTCATAAGTGATAGGAGCAGAATTAGGCCATTCGGCCCATCAAGTCTACTCCACCATTCAATCATGGGCTGATCTATCTTTCCCTCTCAACCCCATTCTCCTGCCTTCTCTCCATAACACCTGACACCCGTACCCATGGTCAATGTTCACACAAAATACTGCTTAACTAGAGTAAGAAAGATAAAGGGAAGAATGTGTTGAGTAGGTAAATAATGGAGAGAATGTTTGTAGCTTCAGGTTTCATTCTGTGGGGCTCATGTCATTCTGTGCCACTACATTCAATCAAGATAAGCACATCTAATCAGTTTTTGTCTTAATCATGGTGTTCGTTTCATTATTTGAACAAGTTAATTGCAGCTTTTTATTGACTTATTTGCAAATATCATTTTGGTCTGCTCATCTGCAGTAAACAGGATAATTTGAATGTTAGTAATTCCTCATGGTAATAGTTCAAAAATGTTTCCGTTTTATTCTGCTGAAAATTTCTACAGTAACGGAAAGTTATTACGTTTTTTTTCCATTATTGAAAACATCGATGTCGGTAGGGCATAGATACTTGTGGGATGCCTTTTGCTTATCATTTTTTGTTCCTTTTCCCCATATCATAGACCGATAAGACTTAGATATAGACGTAGACAATGTGTGGCATCTATTGTTCTGTAAGGAGGGTATTAGAAGACTTGTGATTCATAGTTGTAGCAGGTGTTGACTGAGTGAATGGATGGCTTTTGTCGTTTGTCATTGGACTTGGTTTTACATTTTTCAGTACATAACCTGCTGCCAAATACCCAGCAGCCAGTTAAATCTTATTGCGACATAATTCTTGTGTCCTTGAATATGATAATGAATTAGCTGTCATTACATCCCTAAGATAAAGCTATAATATCTTCACAGAATGGCAAGTAATGCGAATGAGGAGGGCGGAGGAGATGACACAAGCTTTAACTTTAGTTGGAAGTTGTTTACAAGCTGGGACTACTTGATTGGCAATGCAGAAACTGCAGATAACAAATTTGCTTCCATCACCACCAGCTTTAAGGTACATATTACTTTGCTGTTGTCATTCATACCTTCTTAAAGTTTAATTCTCTGAATTTAGCATTGTACTTCAGACATCAAGTGATTTGTTTGAGTCATAATTTTTTAGTAATGGCCACTTCTCCGAATGCTGTTCAGTATATCAACACCTTAGGTTTCATTCTTATTTGGTAGAGAAGGTGAGAATTTTCCAATGTCAGTTTTTGAATGTAAGATTGGAGTTGTTCCTTACAATACATCACCTGTGCCACAACAATGCTATGAAATTGAAGTGAGCAGAGTCAATAATCCTTGATTAGTAAATTGATTATCATTTGATTCCCCATAGAGATTTGAAAAGATAAAAGGGTTACTAAAGGATAGGGCAATGAGACAGCAGATCCGTACAACAATTAGAGTTATAGAGTGATACAGTGTGGAAACAGGCCCTTTGGCCCAACTTGCCCACACCAGCCAACATGTCCCAGCTCCACTAGTCCCACACCGGCCAACCTGTCCCAACTACACTAGTCCCACCTGCCAGCATTTGGTCCATATCCCTCTAAACCTGTCCTATCCATGTACCTGTCTAACTGCTTCTTAAATGTTGGGATGGTCTCTGCCTCAACTACCTCCTCTGGGAGCTTTTATTCACAAAATGCTGGAGTAACTCAGCAGGTCAGGCAGCATCTCGGGAGAGCATGCTCAACTACCTCCTCTGGGAGCTTGTTCCATCCACCCACCACTCATTGTGCGAAAAAGTTACCCCTCAGATTCCTATTAAATCTTTTCCTCTTCACCTTAAACCTATGTCCTCTGGTCCTCAATTCACCTACTCTGGGCAAGAGACTCTGTGCATCTAACCGATCTGGTTTGCTGCGAAACGAGCTCCAGGGAACCTGACCTCAGGTCAAGTTTAGGTGGAGTTTGCATGTTCTGCTCATGACTATACACATTTCCACAAGTGCTCCTGTTTCCTTCCACATCTCCAAAATATGCTAGTGGGTTAATTGGCTCCAGTGAATTAACCCTTAGTGTCAGTAAATGGCAACAAAAGAATCAAAAGAGAGTTGAGGGGCACATAAGAGTGAATAGGTCACACGGAAATGAGAAGAGGGGAATGTTGTTAATGATATTCAATGCATATATAGGTTTGAGTTTAACAAAACAAAATCAATTTTGGGGGTTATAGATTGTTTAGTTACACACTTTTTCACAAGTAGAGAGGAGAAATTGTCTTATGTATAATTCATTTCATCATTGACATAAAAACTTTATTAAAATATCCATCAAGCAATCTTTCAATTGATTTTCTTTGAGGTGTTTATTATCCTCAATGTTATACTTGACCCCTGCTAGATTTCAAGCTGCTTCCACCTTGAGGATTAATATTGATAAGATACAGATCTTTCACACAACTATAGACAAACACTTGCTAATTCTGTTCACATTCTGCGGCACACTGATAGATTATTGAACCTAAATATACACTGATGAGCCAAAACATTATGACCTGATGAGCCAAAACATTATGACCACCTGCCTAATATGCTGTTGGTCCTCCGTGTGCAGCCCCATACGCAGAAGGGTGAGATGCACTATGTTTTGTGACACATTCCTCCCGTGACCACCATTAAGATTTTCTGTGACATGCCACAGTAGACCTTTTGTCAGTTTGGACCAGATGGGATAGCCTTCGTTGCCCTCACGCATCGAGGAGCCTTGGGCGCCCAACACCCTGTTGCCGGTTTGTGGTTTGTCCCTCCTCAGACCACTGATGGTAGGTACTCACCACTGCTGACCGGGAGCACCCCACAAGCCTTGCCATTTCAGAGATGCTCTGACCCAGTCATCTGGCCATAACAATTTGGCCCTTGTCAGTCGTTCAGGTCTTTACTCCTGCCCGTTTCTCCTGCATCCAACACATCAACTTCAAGAGCTGACTGTTCACTTGCTGCCTAATATATCCCACCTCTTGACAGGTGCCATTGTAACAAGATAACCAATGTTATTCACTTCACAGGTCATAATGTTTTGGCTCATCAGTGTATATCTGATGTAACCTATTCATCCAAGATTTGCAAGGCTTTTTTTCTATCTTGCGGATAGGTACTTTTGGACATTTACATGTGATTTGAAAACATTCTTTCAACACAGGAATCCATTCTTGAAGAACAAGAGAATCGGAAAGAAGGAAACATCCATTTAACCAGGTTCTTACGGGTTCTTGCCAATTTCTTGGTGCTCCTCACTTTGGCTGGAAGTGGCTACTTGATTTTCTATGTCGTCAGAAGGTCTCAGAAGTTTGCACAGCAAGGACTGGAAGACTACGGATGGTGGGAAAGAAATGAAGTTAGTGCCCAGCCTAATTTTCTCCAATGTGGAATCTCTTCAACATCTGTAATCAGTAACATAACTAAGTATTCGGATTTCTCTGCATTTTTTCTAAGTTTTCAGATAATGTTTTTGAAAACATTGCCCTATTAAATGTTATTGGGATTAAAACCTATAATTGAATATGATTATTCTGAAGATTTTATATTTGTCATAGAGTCATAGAAACATAGAAGCATAGAAACATAGAAAATAGGTGCAGGTTGTTCAGGCTGTTCGTCAGGCTGTTCGTCTACTGAACTGCCCCACCTGACTCGGGTGGGGGGTGGGGGGGTTAGCACCTCACCTAGCACTCTGCACTTTATAATCTCATTTAATGTGCAATCAATAATTTACCTGCTCCCATTGATGGTTTTAAATTCACCATTTACATGGTTTAAACTCTAGGTTAAATGCTTTACCTTTTACCATTTATATGCTTTAATCCCCTGTCGATATGTATTGTATTGTATTGCACTATGGCCCCCGGAGGAACTCTGTTTCGTCCCATTCGTTGCATGATCTGTAAGGAGTGGAATGACAAATAAACTAAATAATAATAATAATAATAATAATAGTAAAGGTGTAGACCATTCGGCTCTTCGAGCCAGCACCGCCATTCAATATGATCATGGCTGATCATCCAGAATCAGTACCCCGTTTCTGCTTTCTCCCCAGATCCCTTGATTCCGTTAGCCCTAACAGCTATATGCAACTCTCTCTTAGAGTGATACAGTGTGGAAACAGGCCCTTTGGCCCAACTTGCCCACACCGGCCAACATGTCCCAGCTACACTAGTCCCACCTGCCAACATTTGGTCCATATCCCTCTTAAACCTGTCCTGTCCATGTTGTGTCAGATTTAAAATGAAAAAAAATGATTGAAAAATGATACTGATGCTCAGCAGTATTTATTTGATTAAACTGTACATGATGTTATTGCAATATGTGCTAACATGTTGTTTTTGTTAGGTAAATATGGTCATGTCACTGCTGGGTATGTTCTGTCCAATGTTATTTGACATCATCAGTCCTTTAGAAAACTACCACCCACGGATTGCACTCCAATGGCAACTGGGACGCATTTTTGCTTTGTTTCTTGGTAATCTCTACACATTTATTATTGCTTTGTTGGATGAAATTAATCTCAAGGTAAGAATAATGCAACAGCTATCGATTATATCTTCACATTCAAAATTACATTTCAAACTGAAGGAGTTTATTTTACTTCATGTCGCTTCTTTAATTTCAGCTCGAAGAAGAGAAGATTATTAGATACAATATTACAATCTGGGAAAACAATCTTTACAATGGAACGTGGTTAGGGAACTCAACAGCACGTCCCCCATTAGATGTAGATCCTGCAATTGTACCTAGAGGACCTTGTTGGGAGACGATGGTGGGACAGGTATCTCTTATTAAAACAATGACTGCTAACTTTAATCACCAAGATCTCTGTAATTTGAACCCAAGTTCCCAAGATCTCCAGAAATAAGTTGTACATTGGAGTGGGGTTTAATTTTTCAGGAGGTTGATTAATGAAATGTACACTAGTCTGAAGAAGGGTCTCGACCCAAAACGTCACCCATCCTTTCTCTCGAGGGATGCTGCCTGACCTGCTGAGTTACTCCAGCATTTTGTGTCTAGCAGTCTGAAGAAAGGTCATCACCGAAACGGCACCCATCCTTTCTCTCCAGGGTTGCTGCCTGACCTGCTGAGTTACTCCAGCACTTTGTGTCTATCCTGAATGTACCAACAGGCAGCTTGTGCAGCAAACAAAGAGGACTAAGCCATTAAAAAAAATTGAGTTGTTTATTTGAAAGAATGCAGAATATAGTCTATGACAAGAAGTATGGGTGGGGTGAGTATAGGCATGGATGATTAGGGTGATAAGCTTAATTTAGGAATGGCCCTAACAACTTTTTTCAGCCCTCAATTAATACAATGTCATCAGATCCACAAATTTAGTAAGGAACAGATATATCTTGAGCGTTAACCTTATAATTCTTCCTTCGGTATTAACACTGCCTTCAGGGAAATAAATGTAATTTTGCCTTTAGTTATCTTAATTTTTCACTTTACTTGAAATATTAGTTTGGTTTGATCTTATTCAAGGACAAAACAAGTCTTGGGTTATGAAATTAACAATTGTAATTCATGCAGAGATTTTGCTGGAACCTGAGAAATATAATAATGTCAATGTGTGATTCTACCTTCTTGCAGGAATTTGTGCGGCTTACCATTTCAGATACTTTGACTACCGTCATAACTATACTGATCGGGGATTTTTTTCGTGCTGTATTTGTCAGATTCGTTAACTATTGCTGGTGCTGGGATCTCGAGTACGGATTTGTAAGAACTGACTTATATTCTCACTGACGCAAACACATGCAGACACATGCGCGCATTGCCTGTACGAAAAGTACAACACAATATGAACAATTATAAATATTGATAAATATTTGGTAGAAATGATTGAAAAAAGTTATTATTTTTGTTTAGCCCTCCTATGGAGAATTTGACATTAGCGGGAACGTTTTGGGTTTGATCTTCAATCAAGGCATGATATGGTGCGTGGAGCAGGAAGGTTGTATATTCTGAGATATTTATGTTCAACTTGTGTTTCACATAGTAGCCCTCAAGAAACTGAAGCCAAAATCTATTATCAAACCCTTCGTAATTCAGCACAAGATCCTTGCAGGATGAAAAATGAAAGGTTCATTAAGCTGAGAGAGGAAGGCAGCAAGTTAATCTCCTGCCACACCCCCTATTTGATATTTTCATCACTGCAGGGCCTCCTGCGGTAATGCTTAGACTTTATGTTACTCACAGATATTCCAATCAATTCAGATTTTTTGTTGTTGAAATAGGCGTATAGATGAATTTATCAAAATTAATAACTGAATAAAATAATTTATTGGAATCCCAGATATATTTTGCTGAATTAAAACTAGCCAAAAGGATGAAGCTTTGAAGAAATGAGTGACATTAATTTCAGAGTACGTCCAAGAGATAAAAAATATTTTGGAATATTGTTGCTGCTTTAAAATCCTGCTTGTTAATGTTCCCTGGTGGTTACAGACCTGCAGACATATAAGTAATGTCAATTAATAAATTAATCCTTACCTTATATTTTAACAGAAGTATTAGAGGTACTAAGGTGGTGTGAAGGGCCTGTTTCTATACTGTATAGCTCTATGACTCTATGAACAGAGGGCAATGAATTAAAATGGCAATATTCTCTACTGGGAATAGCAGACCAAGAAAAACAGCATATCTTCCTATCCAATGGAACAATGTAATTCAAGACAAATTTAACATATCAGATTGTTCTTTAAAACATCCAATGAATTATCATATTTTATCACTATGATAATTTCTTGGGAAACCACACTCTACTTAAAAATCTTTCTTGATTTGTTCAAATGCATCCATGGAAGTTTAATAATATTGAACCAATTGCTGCTATCAGGCAACTGAACCATCCTATATACAACTAGGGAACAGTCCTGAGCTACTATATACCTCATTGGAGACCTTGGACTATCTTTCATCAGACTTTACTGGACTTTATCTTGCACTAAACATTACTCACATTATTCCCGTTATCATGTATCATGTACACTGTGGATGACTCAAATGTATTGTCTTTCCACTGACTGGTTCGCACACAACCAAAGCTTTTTAATGTACAGGTAACAAAAAACTAAACTCAAACCCAATGGGGTTTTCTTTGCTGTTTGTAATTGGAGAAAAATAGATCTGTAATATTGGAACATAAACCAACAATTCCTTTTCCTTTTGTTTTCCACAGGATGGGTGCATTTTACGCTCCATGCCTTCCAGCTATCAATGTTTTACGTCTCCTGGCTTCCATGTACTTACAGTGTTGGGCTGTTATGTGTACCAATGTTCCACATGAACGAGTGTTTAAGGCATCAAGATCCAATAACTTCTACATGGCTATGCTGCTGATTATTTTGTTCCTGTCAACACTGCCTGCGGTTTACACAATTGTTTCAATACCACCATCTTTTGATTGTGGACCATTTAGGTGAATAATTTTGCTTCAAAACTAACAATTTCTCCAATTGCATTGTGGCGTTGATCTCATGTGCCTGGCAGGAGTCATCAGATAGCAACATGGGGAAGAGCACTGTAAATTTCCCAATCAATACTCTTTAAGTTGTGGCACCCCTCCTGCTATCGTGGTTGAGGCTGTTAGTTCTGAATAAATCCATGGACTTCCAATGAGAGGTTAATTGATCAAGTAAATAGTTTAAAACTGTATTATTTTTGCCAGTGAATCTGCTGAATTCTTGTACGAGTCTGGGAAAATGCAAAGAAAATTCAGGAAAAGCTATGAAAACATTTTACTGAAATAGCCATCAAAGAAACATCTGACCTTTGGCTTTATGTAAGCATCATAGCAGGTTAAAGCAAAGATAATTAATGTGTTGTCATTTCTACATTGCAGTGGGAAATATAGAATGTTTGATGTTATTCAAGAAACATTGGACAATGATTTTCCAGCCTGGTTTGCAAAAGTTTTCAGTGCAGCAAGCAATCCTGGTTTAATTCTTTCTTTCATTTTACTCATGGTGTAAGTATTTCAATTTAACCTTTCTTTTTCAGTTTGTGTTTTTAAATGTGTCATATATATCTTCAGTTACGTGTACATTAGAAATGTTCCTGTAACTGAAGTCCGCCCAATAGTTCAGCTGTAAGGACAGTGGGTTGTTGATCTGAAAAGCCCAGATTTGATTTGTGATTCTTTTCCAAAATATTATGTATCATTAATGTAAAATCTATCACAAATTTAGATTTTAGAGTCAGGATATTATTAGTCTTCACTGTAGAACACTCTGCAATTTAATAGTCGACGATATTGCAAGGACTCATAATACACTGACTTGAAGGAGGTGATAAAGGTCTAACCAACAAACAAAGCACAGCAAGCCACTAATAAAGGAAGGGATGATGGTAACTGATTGTGTTTGGGGCTGGAAGAGAATGAATTTTAGTGAAAGAATAATTAATATCGTAAGAAAAGAATAATTTAAACCTAACCAAATATACTTCGGAATAATTGTTTAAAAATAAAAATAACATTGCCTTTGAACCATATCACAAATGTTTAGGTCTGCAGAATAAAAATGTACAACTGAACTTTATCAATTGTAATAAATAATAAATTCAAGGTAATTGAATGCCAGAACTTCCTCTGTACCTATGTGACACATATAGCTCAATTATTTTTGAATTGCAAACTCCTACTGTGAGATTAGAGAATTTAACCATAATGTAATTCTTGCCATTTTGTAGTTTGGCTATATATTATCTTCAGACAACTTCTAAATCATACAAGGCTGCAAACCTGGAACTAAAGAAGAAATTACAAAATGTAAGTACTTGCATTAATAAAGGAAAATAATGCATGTTTTTATGCAGTCCTTTGGAAATGGAAATGTGATCACTAAATGTGATCAGCACTTCTGTGAGCACATAGACAGCAATGAAATGTCATTGTTATGCTCATATTCAGATGCAGCTGACATGGAACAGTGGTGTCAGTTGTTGTATGATGCATGTCCAGATGTACTGCTGCAGTGGTCATGCCTGTGTTTGCTTTTCAAAAACCATCTGAGTCTTGACACCAAAAGCATACCTTAAAGGAAGGAAGAAAGTCTATTCAAGTGCAAGGCAAAGGGCCTGTTCTTACCTAACCACTGTTGGGAACCTTCCAGTGAAAACAATCAATGGTCAAGTGATGGGTATGATATTAATTGATGGGAGGTGGGCCAGACATTCTATTGTTTGCCTTGCGTGCTCACCCCTGACAGTATGATGCACTTTGTCCCTTGGGATGCATTTTCATGTTCAGTCCCCGATGAAGCCATTTAATAAAAAGTTGAACCAATAGCATCAGAATTTAAAACAGCTGTTGTCAAGAGAGGGAACATTTTAAGAGCTCCTGCCATGACCAAAGGTTGCACTTCCAAACATATGAATGTCGTGCGACTTTGGACATTATGTGCCAATACCGCATGGAAATGCACAGCAAGCTCTAAATACATGATCATGCATATCACACAACCCCTTGTACTTGAGTTAGAATGTACCCCATGGTCTTGTTGACTGGTGGAGCAGGATTAAAACCAAATAAAAGAGGCGAATGACCTAGTTTGGCTTCTATTTCTGATGTTCTTACATTCTCATATTTTCCTGTTGGAAATTTTGGGTCTGTCCTAAATATTTCATTTCATCTGTAGGTCTTAAAGACAGGTCTGTGTCGATACCCACCACAGGGTCTCGACCCGAAATGTCACCCATTCCTTCTTTCCAGAGATGCTGCCTGACCCGCTGAGTTACTCCAGCATTTTGTATGTGCTCACCACATCAGATCATATCCTTTAACATGAGGAGAGTGGGGAAGAGGCATATCGATTGAACGTAATGTGAATTGAAATCAATCTCCCGATCCTCATTAAATGAATAAAAAGGCAAATGCAAGAAACACTCTGATAACAAACTTCTGAACAATTATCCCATAAACTAGGGTGTAATCCCTAAACTAAACTAAACTAAACTAAACTAAACTAAACTAAACTAAACTAAACTAAACTAAACTAAACTAAACTAAACTAAATTAAATTAAACTAAACTAAACTAAATTAAACTAAAGAGAGACACAAAAAGCCGGAGTAACTCAATGGGTCAGACAGCATCTCTGGAGAAAAGGAATAGGTGACGTTTTGGGTCGAGACCCTTCTTCAGACTGAGAGTCTGGGGAAAGGGAAACGAGAGATAAAGACGGTGATTTAGAGAGATATAGAACAAATTAATGAAAGATATGCAAAAATGTAACAATGATAAAGGAAACAGGCCATTGTTAGCTTGGGGGTAGGTGAAAACGAGGTACAAACAATGAGAGTCAACAAGACGACTTTGAAGCTAGTACAACTTGGGTGGGGGATGGATGGAGAGAGGGGGAAGCAAGGGTTACTTAAAGTTAGAGAATTCAATATTCATACCGCTGGGTTGTAAGCTGCTCAAGAGAAATATGAGGTGCTGTTCCTCAAATTTGTGTTTGGCCTCACTCTGACAATGGAGGAGGCCCAGGACAGAAAGGTCAGTGTCTTAACCAGCAGAGTGACATGCTATTTTCTTGCTAGAAGTATGGTTCCAAACCTCTTGATGTGGTTAAAACCAAATTCAAGAAGCATTTAGCTACTTCTAAAGTGTGGATTTAATACAAAACAACTGAAAATGAATTTCTCCCTGATAATGCTTCAAATATATATATTTTTTTGATTGAATTATTGACAGCAAAGTGAAGAAAACAAAAAGAGGAGCAAAAAGAATGCTGACACTGCAGCAAATCAAATGGAAGAACTACAACATTCCTTGAAAAAAGGTATGGAAAATGAACTGAGATTAACAGTAAAAAGAACGCTGACAACAGTTCTCTGCTCTGTAATTTGGAAAGGTATTTTCTTTATTAAAGTAACATTTTGATCACATGATCATAAAACGGAGCTGTGAAATCTGGCACAAGAGTTTGGGGAATTTTGAGTGCAAAAAGTTCCAAATTGGCATTAAAATTGGTGGGAGAGGGTATTAAAACCATTGCAACTAATACTGTGAGTATGCAGAATAGGAAGTCTTTGGTATTAATTAGCTTTTGGGTTTTTATAAACCAAGTGAGTGAAAGTGGCAGTATTACCTAAATTATAGATAATGTCAAGTTTGATAGTGCAGTGAATAATCATAAGATATTATAAGACTTCACGATACAATAGACAGGAAAGCGAAAATATGATGTTATTCAATGTAAAGGTGACACAATGACGCAGCTAGTTGAGCTATTGCTTCATAAGTCTAGAGACTTGGGTCAAGTCCTGACCTCTGTGTGGTGTTTGCATGTTTGTCCTGTGACTGCATGGAGTTCTTCCAAATGCTCACGTTTTCACTTATATCCAAAACATGTGCGAGTTGGTAGGTTGACCATTCTTTGTAATTTGCCGCCATTGGTAGAAACTGGGAGTTGATAGTTATGTGCAATGAATAAAATGGGGTTGGGTAGGATTAGAGTTACACTTCAACTCCCCCTCCCACTCCCAGTCTGACCTTTCTGTCATGGGCCTCCTCCAGTGCCATAGTGAAGCCCACCGGAAATTGGAGGAACAGCACCTCATATTTCGCTTGGGCAGCTTGCAGCCCAGCGGTATGAACATTGACTTCTTCAACTTTAGATAGTTCCTCTGTCCCTCTCTTCCCCTCCCCCTTCCCAGTTCTCCCTCTATCTTCCTGTCTCCACCTATATTCTTCCTTTGTCCCGCCCCCCTGACATCAGTCTGAAGAAGGGTCTCGACCCGAAACGTCACCCATTCCTTCTCTCCTGAGATGCTGCCTGACCTGCTGAGTTACTCCAGCATTTTGTGAAAAAGAGTTACACTTGGTGCTTTGTCGATGGCATGGACTTGATGGGATGAAGATCCTGTTTCTGTGTGTGTATCTCTCTGATTGTATGACTCAAGGAGAAGTATGAAACACTTAGGTTGGACCAGCAACGAAGAACACGTTTGAAAATGAACAGGTAGACCTTGGTGATAGATGAAAGGCTGACCAGAGTATTATTATGACATTGTAATATCAAGTATGCCAATAATCCCCAGTAAATGTCCCCGGTGTGGGAAAAATAAAGGAATATATTATTATATTATTATTAATCAAAGCATGGATTAGAATTAGTTGCAAATGAACTGAGATGGGGTGGAACAGATGAGAAAACAATGGTATAAGTAGGTGGCAAAACACAAAGTGCTGGAAGAATTTAGGAGGTCAGGCAGCATCTCTGAAGGGAATGGACAGGTGACATTTCGGATCGGGACTCTTCTTTAAATTGATGCAGGAGAGCGGGAGGAATCACAGAGGGGGAGCAGTGAGAGAGGATTTCACAGAACACCCTTTGGAGAGAGGAGGAGAACTTCTTCAAAGTGAGCATCCTATGAGGAGAATTCACAATGGAGCAGTAAAATGGAACTGCAGATGCTGGAATCTTGATTGCAAATGCAAAATGCTGGAGGAATTCAGTAGGTCAACAGCATCTGTGGAAGGAATGGACACAGGCAATGTTTTGGGTTGGGACCCTTCGTTAGACTGATTCATTCCCTCCACAGATTCTGTCTGACTTGCTAAGTTCCCCCAACACTTTGTGTCATACTCAAGATTCCAGCATCTGCAGTTCCTTGTGTCTCCAAGTAAGTCGGTTATCTTGGTGTTGGCAACAGTTATGTGATCGGAAGCTTGGTTTGTGATCAGATACAATGCCAAGGATGGTGACAGTCCATTTCTAAATCAAACAGTGGCCAGGGAGACCAGAGAAAACAATGGTCAGAGTGGAGTGAAGAAAGTGAATGTGATTATTTTCGTATTAAGTTGGAAATGTCAGTTCATCCATCATTGGTTTGTAAAAGGAGTGTGACAAATCAGTCAGAAAAGGGATTGAGTGAGGTGCCGATAGTGTTGAGCAACACATTGTCAATGCAAATGTGAAATATATCATCATATCTTCAAATAATATATCCAATGAGTAAGAAATAGGAGGCACCCAACAGGAGGGAGATATCCAGAGGAAATGTTTGCTACAGTGAGTGGGAGGTAGAGGGAGTGTAGAGAAGAGAAACAAGAGCAGGTGATTCTTTAATTGGTATAGATTAATAATATATTCCTTTTCAATTTTTGAGGAAGGTGAATGCATTTGAAAAGTATTTTTGAGTAAAGAACACCTAAATCCCTGTTTTCCATGCAGGTACCAGGCGTGCAGCTGTTGGTCAGGTGGACGAGAGACCAAATGGTGTTAATTCTTCTAACCAGCCTTCAACTCCTAGTGCTTGTCTACCCAGCGACAGGGGAATGAGACTAGTTGCTCCACCACGGGTAGCTGTCACTCGACCACCAAGGCCAAGAAACCCTGGCCAGCTGCCAGGCCAACCACGGTATCCTGGACCACATCAATATTATGGAGCTCGACCACGGATGCCAAGAGGTGGCGCAGCTTATAGATGATGGGGATAGAGAGACTGATGCAATGCATGGGACTGATGATTTACTGTGGTTAAAACCAATCAATAAATCTTAAAATTTTACAATAGATTTTAATTACTTCTTGTGAATAAAGAACATCATTCAAGTACAATCCAAGAGATAAATTGCATGCATCAAATCAGAGTTAAAATTACATTTTATTTACAATATAAATTATTTTTTAACAGGCATTGCTAATAGGATCTTAGCATATGAGATGGTCCAATATTTTCTACTTATTTGAATATAAACCTAAAAAATACTCTTTTAGTCCATAGCAATGGAAATGCTGCAAATTTAGAAGCAGTTGAAGTTCTTGTGCCTGATAAATGCTGTAAACTGACTGTCTACACAGAAGTAAATCTCCATAGTAATGGCAGAGAGCTTGCTGCTACTGGTGGGTCAGCTTGGTGTTGATCTATGTGCTAAATCCGCACTTACTTTTAATGAACCCCAGAGACAATCTGCTGCAAAGTTCTGGCAGCTTTGCGGTCACAGAGAGAATGTACAAACTCCATACAGACAGCATCCGTAGTCAGGATTGAACCCGGGTCTCTGGTGCTGTAAGGCAGCAACTCTACCACTGCGCCACTGTGCTGCTCTTGCAAAATATCACAGATTTGGCCAAAAAATATTTTATAACTGTATTAATGTAGCTCCCTATACTTTGTGCAACAATCAGAGAACACTTGTTAGCCCTTCTGGAACCCAAGCAGTAATATACACTTTAGCTGCAATAGAGGAGACAAAAGACAGCAGGGAAGAGTGAGGCAAATAGATTAAATCAACCAGATAAATGTCAGGAGAATTGCCTTGCACACCATGAGGTGATGTTGGGAGTCATAGGGGCAGAAAACCTTCCATGTGTATCAGAAAAGGCAGGCCTGCTCCCATCATTCTCCTCAAGGAGGGACCATCCCTATGTAATTAAACAATGTTGAAAAAAATCTATATCTCCTTACACAATATGTCAGTATATTTTCTACACCAACAGTGTGGAAATCTACATAGTTTGGATTAGTTTAGGTTAGGTTAGTTTATTGTCACGTGTACCGAGGTACAGTGAAAAGCTTTTTGTTGTTTGCTAACCAGTCAGCAGAAAGACAATACATGATTACAATTGAGCTATTCACAGTGTGCAGATACATGACGAAGTGAATAATATTTAATGCAAGATAAAGTCCAGTAAAGTCCAATTAAACTTTACCGAGTCCCGAGGATTTCCAATGAGGTAGATGGTAGCTCAGGACTACTCTTTTTTGTGGTAGGATAGTTTAGTTGCCTGATAGCAACTGGGAAGAAACTGTCCCTGAACATGGAGGTGTGCATTTTCACACTTCTATACCTCTTGCCTGATGAGAGAGGAGAAGAGGGAGTGACCAGGGTGAGACTCATCCTTTATTATGCTGATGGCCTTGCCAGGGCAGCGTGAAGTGTAAATGGAGCCAATGCAAGGGAGGTTGGTTTGTGTGATGGTCTGTGCTGCACCACAATTCTCTGCAATTTCTTGCGGTCTTGGATGGAGCTATTCCCAAAGCATGCTGTGATGCATCCCAATAACGGAAAAAAACATCAGTGACCAGAAATGATCATGCAGCCTATCCTGAATGTGCACAATAGTCATTAATATGTCATTAACTTATCTAGTCATGGATGGGATTAAACTACAACATCGCACTAATTGATTGGGCTTTTATCAGCACTGCTTCAATTAATTCCAAACAAGAATGAAAGCCAAATAAAAATTAGACAGTAATGAATTTGTCTTGGAACAAATATCAGCAGCTGCAGGCAGCTCAGTGGCTTTGATTATCACATTATTGGGGATAGCCGAATTAATCTGCCAGCTAGTAGTATAATTTAGCTTTACAACTCCTTCTGTGGATTTATTTATGTCTGTCACACTTAGACATCTTAGAAGGTATCGATTTTATCCACAGAGGAACATTTTTTACATCATTAATCCTTGAGTAAAGCGAGAAATTGTTACTGACTGGGTAGTGAAAATAAAATTGGGAGAAATGTAAAAAAGAATTTTGATTCCTCTTCATTTAACTTACACTATGGTGGATAAAATGATCCCCCCCCATGCTTACTTCACCATGTGCTCTTTACATTTATTTGATAAAATCTAAAACTAAGTGTTAGTTTACTATTTTTGGAAAATGAGAAAAAGCTCTGAGGATGCATTAAATGGACTCAGTAGGTATGTAGAAATTTAAAGTACATTTTTGTTCCTGTAATACTAGGATATTAGATTGGCATCGATAGCTGTGAGGAGATACTCTAAAAGCTATTAGGTGCCAGGAGCAGACCCATGGGAAGAACGTAAAACTGAGAAGCATAAGTATCTAAAATCAGGAAGGCAGAAATGACTGAAAAAACAAAAGGCTGGATTTGTGTATTCAATTCATTTACTTAAAAAAAAAATTCAGTAGGTTTCAGTTGTCATAAGCCGTTCTGCATTCTTTATAGTTCTTACAAGGTTAAAAATGGAAAGCAATAACATTTGAAATATAGTAATCTACTAAACTCTTGCCATTGTATTTGTGGCAAGACTTAATGAGGTTCAAATTTCTTATAACTCAATAATACCAAAGGCAATATGGCATCAAAATCCTACTTCTATGCAGTTTAAAAATAATGTTAAGCAAACAGAGCTTTATAATGGACGACAAAAATCAAAAAGAATTCCAGATGAAAGCTGAAATAAAAACAGAAATTGCTGGAAAGAAACTCAGGAGGTCAGTCAGCATCTATGCAAAGAGAAACAGTTATGTTTCAGGTTGAGTACCCTTCTTCAAAACTGATAACGAGAGAAAAAACGTTATTCTAAATAGCAGAAAAGGTGGTGGTGGGGAGGGGGGGGGGGGGGTGGAATTTGTACATCATAGGGAATGTCCATTATAGAGTAAAATAATGTAGCCGATAAAAGTATAGTTAAGCTGTGTAATGTGTTGCTAATATTGTGAAATCTGGGTGACATCTTCGGCCTACTGAGTCCGCGCCAACCAACAATCACCCCATACATTAGTTTTATCCTGCACACTAGGAACAATTTATAATGACCAATTAACCTACAAACATGCATCTCTTTTGAATGTGGGAAGAAACCAGAGCATCTGGAGAAAACCCATACAGTTTCGTGGAGAACGTACAAACTCCATGCAGATACATAGTCAGGATCGAACCCGTGTCTCTGGCGCTGTTAGATAGCAACTCTACCGCTGCACCACGGTGGCATCCACATGGTCACCCACTGTGCCGCCCATCTTAAAGTGGCCGATTACAGGACAGTGTTCTAGAAAGGTATAAAATTATGAATGGATAGCACATAACACATATACATAGAATACAAAATATATTGAGTATTTTGAGCAATGGAGGTGTCTAGAATAAGTGACCATAGATACAAGATGGCATAAAAACAATCTGGAACTAATTGTCAGTTGGTATTTGTGAGTATTTATTTAATTTCAAGGATTAGTAGTTGAGGGACAAAAATGGCATCAGTCAAGATTTACATTGAAAGAAAAGGTTAAAGGAATATCAGAACAGATTAAGTGTCGTGAGACCAACTATGAGTTAGAGATTATGGGAAGTGTAATCATTACTAATGAATGCCAAGAAAGTTGTCCATGATCTTTGTAGAAATGAGAAATGGAACTTCTAATACTAGCAGCCACAGAAGGCTGTAGAGGTCAAGTCAGTGGATATTTTTAAGGCAAAAATAGATACATTTTTGATTAGTACAAGTGTCAGAGGTTATGGGGAGAAGGCAGGAGAATTGGGTTAGGAGGGAGAAATAGATCAACCATGATTGAATGGCGGAGCAGACTTAATGGGCCGAATGGCCTAATTCTACTCCTATCCCTTATGAGGAGTGGAGGCTGTGAAGGCACGTGCTTAACTAAAATTAACTAAAAGTTAAAAGTTAACTAAAATTATATTTACCATTTAATATATTGTTGATAGCGAATGTGGCTGTCTTCGGAGCAGTTAACCAATATTATATCACCCCACATTCCGCCCTAATTATCTAAATGCTGATCAAATATTAAAAGAACAAAGAAGACTTTATCTTTTTCCATTAATCACATCTATTTCAGTTTAGTGTTCCGTATAATTTGGTTCATAAATTAAAATCTAGCAACTAATTAAAATATTCCCCTGTCAATTTGACCTGACATTTAGTCCAATGTAGTTATTTTTATTGTTTTTGCCACACAATTCTACCAATAAATGTTTAGCTGACTCTATCTAAGTTGTACCATGCATTATGTTTATTTATAAGATGATGGCAATATATTTCAGGAAATTTGAAAGGAGGAAATTAAAAATTATTTAATTTTGTTTATTAATTTTCTGAAATGGGCAGTTTTAGTGACAGTGTTGCATATTTCTTTGAAACAATTAAGAACACCTTGCATTCAGTACCTTTTAATTTGAATGTTACTCAGAATCAGCATTAGTTCACAGGTGAAAGAGCAAATCTAGATTTTCTTCTCCATACTATCACTCCATTCCTAGAAATCAAAGCTTTTGGCAGATTTTAGGAGTTATGGGAGTAAAATACTGGATTAATTAAATTGCTGTGTAATTTCTGAGTGGTTTGGAATTTATGATAAGGGCTGATTTCTAAAAATCAGAGTCTGGACTTCCAGGAATGAGGTAGGTAAAGGGATTTAGGACACAGGCCTCATTGAATAGCAGACCGAGTGAATATATTGCCTGCTCCTGTTCCCACCTTTCTATGGTTGATCACACACTATCCTTGAGGGCTTCCCTCCTCCAGGCCTACCCTAATGAAATCTTTGGACAGTTACAGTAAATGTTAGGAAGAAAATATTATTGAACAGCCTGGTGGCCTACACAAGTAAATCATAGCTTCATACTGTAGTTTTAATTGTCTATTCCATAATAAAACTTACCCTGTCATGATGAAGAAAAATTTAGTCAGATCTGTGCAGGTGACCAGGGAAACAAACCCTTTCTTTACTTTCCTGTATTACAGCAATGTATTCTCTCTCACACATGTCCATCAACTTCCTTGGATGGTTTTGCCATTAACACTCATTAAGGAGTTATTTAGAAGAAAACAATTAATCTAGCGCCACTTGTATTGGTTGAAAATGGAGCACCGAGAGGAAACCAAGACATTCATGGAGAGATCATGCTAACACCTCCCAGAGAGCAATTGAGGTCAGGATTGAACCCACGTCACTGAAGCTGTAAGGCTTCAATGCAACACTATGCACTCTGATTACTACTTGGACATTGTTACACCTGTGCTGAGCTACTATCCTGGAAAAGACCACAGTTCTCATCTACAGTATACCATGGTGCACAGTCCCATGGACTATGGTATATCATGGTGCATAGTCCCATGGACTACAGTATACCATGATGTACATTACCATGGACTACTGGACTACAGTATGCCATGGCGTATAGTACCATTGATTGTCATACACCATGTTGCACAGTCCCATGGACTACAGTATGCCATTTTGTATAGTACCATCGGCAATAGTATACCATGTGTATATACCAGGTACTGCAGTATATCATAGGGTACATACTATGGACTATAGTATATCATGGTGTATAGTACAATGGATTACAGTATACCATGGCGCACAGTGTCATAGACTACAGTATACCGTGGCGCACAGTGCCATGGACTACCCTATATTATGGATTAAAGTGCCATGGAGTAAGGTATACCATGGAGCACAGTGCCATGGAGTAAGGTATACCATGCTGCACAGTGCCATGGACTACAGTATACTATGGTGCACAGTGCCATGGACTACAGTATACCATGGTGCACAGTGCCATGGAGTAAGGTATACCATGGTGCACAGAGCCATGGACTACAGTATACCATGGAGCACAGTGCCATGGACTACAGTATACCATGGTGCATCATCCCAAACAAAAAAGGACTAACTATTTTTTCTTGTGAGATTAAGTGAAATTAATATTCCTGAATGTCTCATCATCTATGATTCATTCATTCTTGGAAGCGAAACAATCTATGATTTCCAAAATAATAATTCTACCATCTATTAGCCACAAGTCACAATTGTGATAAAATACTCTGCTCTTGCTTGGATCAGCAAATGCCAACAATACTCTTGCAGCTCACCAACATGGAGTATGAAGCTTTCCACTTGATAGTCACCTCATCCACCATTGTGCATATTGGCTGTAATATGCACCACCTTCAAGATGCACTACATCAACATTGTTTCATAAGTTCATAAGTGACAGGCACAGAATTAGGCCATTTGGCCCATCAAGTCTACTCAGCCATTCAATCATGGCTGATCTATCCTTCCCTCTTAACCCCTTTCTCCTGCCGCCTTCTCACAAGCCCATGCACCCATACTAATTAAGAATCTATCTTCTCTGCCTTAAAAATATCTTTTGACTTGGCCTCCACAGCCTTCTGTGGGAATTAATTCCACAGATTCACCACCCTCTGACTAAAGAAATTATTTCTCATCTCTTTCCTAAAGAAACGTCCTATAATTCTGAGACTCTGGCCTCTGGTCCTAGACTCCGACTGGTGGAAACATCCTCTCCACATCCACTCTATCGAGGCCTCCACAGCAGCTCCCAAATCCGTGACCCTTTTCATCCAGAAGGATATGGTTAGGAGATGTGTTATCATCTGCAGGTTTCCTTCCAGGTTGCATGTCGTGTTGACATGGAAGTATCTTGGTCCTTGTCATTGTGTCCATATCCAGGAACTCTCTATATAACAGCACTCTGGGAATATCTGCAGAACAAGCAGTGCAAAGGTTGAAGAAGAAAGATTACTGCCACTTAGTTATTGACAGTTAATGCTGGCCATCACTGAAGTTGACATCACATGAATAAAAAAATAAAGCCATAGTTCCCAAAAAGTAACAGACAGAAATATATCCCAGTGCCTATTATAAAACCAAGTTGCCACACAATCAAGAGGCCCCAATTCTCATCGATGCTCAGCTAGTCTTTAAGAACCCATTTTGCTTTCCTGTATGGATCAGCCACTGGAAAGTTGTAAAACTGTATGTGTTTAGATTAAAAATGGACTATGGTTGAATTATCACTGGTTGTGCAAGATGACAGACCAGAGTTCTTACTATCTGATGATCTGCCATTATGTGAGGTGAGAGTTTGCACTAATTTGACGTCATATTTGACACTACGTCTCAGATATCTTCTCTTTCTCTGTTATGGGCTTTAACTTATATTTTCACAGCTTTTGGGGATTTATTCAGACTTGTTGGAATCAGTTGTTACTTTTCTGTGATTTTCAGAGCCTCGTGAACAGGGAGGCACAGTGGTGCAGTTGGTAGAGCCACTGCCTTGCAACGGCAGAGATCCGGGTATGATCCTGATTTTGGGTGCTGTCTGTGTGGAGTTTGCATATTCTCACTGTGACCATGTGGGTTTCCTATGAGTGCACTGGTTTCCCCCCACATTCCAAGATGTGCGGGTTGGTTGGTAGTTAATTGACCGCTGTAAATTGCCCCACGTCTGTGAGTGGCAGAATCTGGGGGGAGTGGATGACAGTCTGGAGAGAATAAAGTTGGATTAAATTGGTGTAGGATTAGGGTAAATGGGTGGTTGGTGGTTAACGTGGACCGAAGATCCTGTTTCTATGCTGCATCTCTGTATCTGCCTATCAAATTGTCAGGGATCAGCGAAAAAAGAGGTGGTTAAACCACCAAATGCACAATAGCCACTCTTTTCACGTTCACGTTATAGTAGAATTAGGCCATTCGAGTCTACTCCGCCATTCAATCATGGCTGATCTTTGCCTCCTAATCCCATTTTCCTGCCTTCTCCCCATAACCCTTGACCTGTTCTAATCAAGAGTTTGTCTATCTCTGCCTTAAAAATATCTACTGACTTACATAGATACCTAGACAATAGGTGCAGGAGTACGCCATTCAGCCCTTCGAGCCAGCACTGCCATTCAATGTGATCATGGCTGATCATCCACAATCATTACACCGTTCCTGCCTTCTTCCCATATCCCTTGATTCCGCTAGCCCGAAGAGCTCTATCTAACTCTCATTTGAATGCATCCAGTGAATTGGCCTCCACTGCCTTCTATGGCAGAGAATTCCACAAATTCACAACTCTCTGTGTGAATTTTTTCCCCTCATCTCAGTCCTACGTGACCTACCCCTTATTCTTAAACTGTAACCCTTGGTTCTGGATTCCCCCAACATCGAGAACATGTTTCCTGCATCTAACGTGTCCAATCCTTTAATAATTTTATATGTTTCTATAAGATCCCCTCTCATTCTTCTAAATTCCAGTGAATACAAGCCCAGTCACCCCATTCTTTCATCATATGACAGTCCCGCCATCCCAGGAATTAACCTCGTGAACTTACGCTGCACTCCCTCAATAGCAAGAATGTCCTTCCTCAAATTAGGAGACCAAAACTCAAATTAGGAGACAATACTCCAGGTGTGGTCTCACCAGGGGCCTGTACAACTGCAGAAGGACCTCGTTGCTCCTATACTCAAATCCTCTCGTTAAGAAGGCTAACATGCCATTAGCTTTCTTCAGTGCCTGCTGTGACTTGGCCTCCACAGCCCTCTGAGGCAATGAGTTGCACATATTAACTAACCTCTGACTAAAGGCCTTCTCCTGTTTAGTTAATTTTTGTATTTATGGGCCACAATTATTCCTTTACTATAAAACAACCTGACCCCATTTAAAATAGGTTATGGCAGCCCCTCCCCTGGTGGTGAGCCACGCGTGGTGCGAACCCTCGGCTCAGGGGGGTGTGGTCACAGAACTTGGAATGGGGAGGAGTGGCAGTTGGTAGTGGAGTTCCAGGAGGAGTTGAACTGGTTGGGGGTTTGGGGAGCTGTACGGTTCTTGAGGAATAAAGAAAACTTCGCTTGACACGTGTCCCGCTTCATTGGCTTTGCTTGAAACTCGTGTCCCGCTTCAAGGTAAGGTTAAATACGTATTTGCTGCAAGTTTGGTTATAGCACTTTTCCAGAAGTTTATATATTTTTTTATTAACAACTGGCCTGAGGCCAAAAATGCAAGAGCTCCTGAATAGAGATGTCAAACCCATGGTGTGTCTCCTGGTACCATTCATTCAGACCTACCTTGCCGATCATGAATTTCTGGAGATGGCAAATCATGGGTCAGTTTATCCATGCCCTCGCCTCAGAAATATTATGCCCAATTTCCACTGAAGTTAATGTGGGAGTTATGTAGAATTTATGATGAATTTCAGGTTCACTCCAAAACAAAAGCAATGTGGTAAAAGTAAAGAAATAGACCATGTGCTGCCTATTGTAAATTCAGCAATGGATTAGAGAGAGCCAGATAAATTATTCAGAAGCCACTTTCATTTTCAATTGACATGAAATCCAGCCTGCGTGTATCCTTTCACTCAACTCATTAAAACTAAATCAGGGTAGTGAGGATTTAGATTAAATTACACTCAATTGAATATAAATCTGAATGTAATGGCTTACTCGGTAGCTGCAGGAGTTGTGAAAGAGCTGTTGCACCATCCGAGCACCAAATTCATCGGCAATGAGGAAAAATTATAATTATAATTCTGAAACTGTTTCGAATGAAATGATCAAATTTGAAGGTAAGCTGGAACGTTTTAGTTTTCACTAATGTGAATAAGTAATTAACTGACAATCTCATGCTGTGACTATTGACGATAACTTTAATTCCTAAATGAGTTTGAATATTTATTCTTCGCTTATTTAATAATCTTGTCCAACTTTGCATATCCTAATTTCCAGCAAAAACAGAGAATGATTGCATTTTGTGATGTAATTTAAGAAAACACAAATAGCAAAAAGCTTTTTCTCTCTCACTTCCCTTCTCTCTTTCTCTCTCCCTCTGACATGTATCTGCAAACTTAATCTTAAACAACATTTAAAAATATTTAAGTTATTGTTGTTTTGGTTCTGGTCACATTTTATGGATGGTTTGCTACAATAGAGGATAGGCATGGTAGGTGATATCAGAGATGTATAAATAAAAAAGGGACAATTAAACAAATTAATAAAAAATAAGAAATTAAGTTAAAGAAAGGAATACAAAATGATGGGAAGCATTCAAAACACCTGGAGAATAAGCAGAAATCCCAGAAAATATGATTTTCCATTGTTGTATATTTGAAAATGGTCAATTCAAGACCTTTTCTTTTGAAAAGAAAGAGCAAGATAAATTAAAATTAGACATAGACTGGAAATCAGCCCCAAGTATACAATTAAATTCAGTAAGCAGTGGCATAATTAACTAATCCATTAAAAGCAGTAATTACAGCAGTATAAACACAGCTGTAATTTCTGCATGGTGAAATAAAAATGTATAAAAATGGCCTTTATTCAAATCTGACAATGTGCACTTTAACCACATGTGATTTTTTCTATTACAATTCTTAAATTGTGGAGTACAGAGGCAAATAAATAAATAATGGGTCTTTGTCCCAAACATTATGGAGGGCACTGTAGAGGGTACAATCTGCATTCTCACGAGAGAGCCTGTTATAACAAAGGGCAACTATCCCAAAGAACCTGAAAATTTGAGAATTTTTGTTGGACTTTGCGAGATGACAGGATAGTAGTGATACAGACTGGCAATAGCAATATGAATACAAGGTTGACTTAGGAAACCAAGACAAACAAAAAGGATTACAATAAATGCCAGTTTTTGAACTGTATGGGAGTATGCTGTGCTTTCCTGAAGGTTTATGAGGACCCTTACTCTTTAAATATAGTATTAATTCCTTGTATGTATACATATTTGGCAAATAAAATGGATTCAATTCCATTCAATTCAATTCAATATTTACTCAAAAACACAAAGCATAAATCCAATGTCTGAGCTAGCATGGAACTCAATAATGGAGTTGGATGGTGGTCAGGAAGACACAGAGAAATTGATAAAAGCAGCTGGTTAAATTTAACCCATTTTGGTTGGAATTTTGAGAAAATAAAAGAAAAACTAAATGGATTAACTTTTCAAGTTGTGCAGAATCAAAGAACCTGGATGAGTCTCAATCTAAATCTTTGCAGTGGACAGGACAAATTAAGAATATCATTATAAATGTTTCTAACAATGGTGAGCAAGGAAATGATATCAAACCTTTGTAAAACACCTATGATCTTTAATTTTGTGCAACACACGTTTGGAAGAATACAAAGGCCTTGGATAAGGCACAGAAGTGATTTACTATAACATGGTACCGGAGATGGTACCAGAGAGAGTTTGATATACTCTTCCGGCTAACAGAATCAAAGGATATGGGGAAAAAGCAGGAACGGAGTACTGATTTTGGATGATCAGCCATGATCATATTGAATGGTGGTGCTGGCTCGAAGGGCCAAATGGCCTACTCCTGCAACTATTTTCTATGTTTCTATGTTTCCTTGAGGGAATGTGGACATAATGGAGTCTTTGGGGTTATTCTCTTTTGAATAGAAAAGCTATGAGGAGATTTGATGGAGGCTTTCAAAATTATGAATTGTGCTGACAGAGTCATAAAGGGGAATGTAGCTTTTGGAGTAGAAGATCATGAAACAGGTAAAGGTCACTGGCAAAATAATCAGAGGCTACATGAAGAAACAGATATTTAAGCAACTAGCTTTAATGATTTGGAATGCAGTGCTTAGAAAAGGTTTAGTTTGGAAGAGGATCCAACTCTAGTTTGAGAACGCAAATGCATAAATCCTTGAGGGAAAATACAGGGTGATGGGAAACACTAGGGAAGTTGGACTAATTGAATAGACCCACTAAGGATTGACACAATCCTTTCAGGATCGGCAGCATCTCTGGAATGGATGACGTTTTGGGTCGAGATCCTTCTTCAGACTGAGAGTCAAGGGAAAAGGAAATGAGTTCCCGCCTTCTCCTTATATCCCCTGACTCCACTATCATTAAGAGCTCTATCTAGCTCTCTCTTGAAAGCATTCCAGCGAATTGGCCTCCACTACCTTCTGAGGCAGAGAATTCCACAAATTTACAACTATCGGACTGAAAAAGTTTTCCCTCATCTCCGTTCTAAATGGTCTACCCCTTATTCTTAAACTGTGGCCCTTGGTTCTGGACTCCCCCAACATTGGGAACATGTTTCCTGCCTCTAACATGCCCAACCCCTTAATAATCATATATGATTCAATAAGATCCCCTCTCATCCTTCTAAATTCCAGTGTATACAAGTCATGTCGCTCATCTTTCAACATACGACAGTCCCGTCATTCCGGGAATTAACATAGTGAACCTATGCTGCACTCCCTCAATAGCAAGAATGTCCTTCCTCAAATTTGGAGACCAAAACTGCACACAGTACCTCAGGTGTGGTCTCACTAGGGCCCTGTACAACTGCAGAAGGACCTCTTTGCTCCTATACTCAACTCCTCTTGTCATAAAGGCCAACATGCCATGAGCTTTCTTCACTGCCTGCTGTACCTGCCTGCTAACATTAAGTGACTAATGAACAAGGACACCCAGATCTCTTTGTACTTCCCCACCATTCAGACACCATTCAGATAATAATCTGCCTTTCTGTTCTTACCAGCAAAGTGGATAACCTCACACCTATCCACATTAAACTGCATCTGCCATGCATTTGCCCACTCACACTACCTGTCCAAGTCACCCTGCATCCTCATAGCATCCTCTTCACAGTTCACACTGCCACCCAGCTTTTGTGTCATCCGTAAATTTGCTAATGTTACTTTTAATCCCTTCATCTAAGTCATTAATGTATATTGTAAATAGCTGCGGTCCCAGCACCGAGCCTTGCTCGGTGATCAAAGATGCAGTCCATTGTTACCTGTGGGTAAATGGGTTATACAGACAATAAAACTCACCAGGATACCAGTGAAACTAGAATGGGGGAGGGGTGGAGAGAGAGGGGATGCAAGGATTACTTAAAGTTAGAGAAATCAATATTCATACCATTAGGTTGTAAGCTATCCAAGCAAAATAGGTGCTGTTCCTCCAATTTTAGTATTTTGTATTAATATTAATATTAATATTAAGTATTTTGACAGACACAAGGAACTGCAGATCCTGCTTTGTAAAATAGTCACAACATGCTGGAGTAATTCAGCGGATCAAAATTCAGTGAGTCTGAAGAAGGGTCCGAAATGCAACCTATTCCACCAAGCAAATTTGGAGACAGATTTGTTCCTCATAGATACTACCCAGGAGATACTACCCTGAAAGTCTAGAAATAAGATTTCCTTTTCCTTGCAGAGTGAGAAGCAATAAAGTTAGGAGACTGCTTTAATGCAATATATTTTTTATTATTCTCTAGTCTTGGGAGTGCTATATTAGTGCATATTTTTAAGGCAGAGATAGATAGATTCTTGATTAGTACAGGTGTCAGAGGTCCCACTACATTGTTGTTTATCTGAAACAACATTAGTTTCTGCATGACCAAGGCCTCCTGGCATGTGTCGCATAGTGAGAAGGTCTCACGGAATGCCGCACGTGGTGGAGAGGTCTCCCGGTGTGCCTGTACTCAAACAGCAGGCCTGGCACGCCTGCCGTAGAACCGGGCACATGCCCGGAGAGGGAACTCGGCCCCTGCTCAAACCATGTAGACTGAGCACCAGAGAGGAGGATTGAGGAAGGGAGGGATTGATTAGTGCAGGTGTCAGAGATTATGGGGAGAAGGCAGGAGAATGGGGTTAAGAGGGAGAGATATATCAGCCATGATTGAATGGCGGAGCAGACTTGATGGACCAAATGGCCTAATTCTACTCCTATTCCTTATGACCTTATGACATTATGAAGGAGGATTGAGGGAGCGTCAATTGAGGGTCTATGGCTGATGCTGGGCAAAAGGCCCAGCAGGAAGATCCGGTGGGGGGAGGGGGGCTTACCTTCTGTATCCTCAATGTCAGCTGCGGGAGTCGCCCCCCCAGGGAAGGAGGGCTGAAGGAGGCCGTGCAAAGAGAGGGATGATGGTCCGCAGGATGACCAGACTGGAGGTGATGGGCCTTTGTGGCCAGCTGCAGTTGTGACTGTAAAATGGTGCCAAAATAGCAACTTTGACTCAGTGGGCTGTTCTGTACATTCTGTACTAATCGGGGGATTGTGCTTTTGCATGGTGATAGTCTTGCTGATATGAAGGCAAAAAAAAGTATTTCACTGCAGCTTGTTACAGTGTATAATAAAGAAAACCTTTGAGATGCTACTCAACCCTTTGAGTTTCTCCAGCAGATCATTTGTTGCTCCAGATTCCAACATCGGCAGTCTCTCTTGTGTCTGCAGTGGACATGATCATCAGTGTGCAACGTTTCCAAGAAAATGTAGTGAACTGCACCAGCCACTGTATTCATGCAACCCTGATGATCACTTTGGCTTCACTAAAACCTTTGACTTCATCTGTCAGGCAGCATTGTGAAAATTCATCACCATTTTACACTTGCTTCATGTTGGCATGCAAGCTACAATCCTAACAACACCATAACACTGCTAATGTTAGTGTGGACTGGTATCAAATGATATTGTACTACTGACCTAATACATTGTCACAATGTTGTAACTTAACTCCAACAAGTACCCACGTGTATGGAGTTAACCTTTAGAAGTAATGGAAAATTCTAACAGCACCTACCACGAGGAAGATTAAGGGCACTAGAGTCAAGGCAATGGCACTAACCGTGGGTTGCCCTCCAATTCACTCACCATCCTTACTTGGAAATATCTCAATATTCCTTCATCACCACTTTGTCTAAATCCTGAAACTCCCAGCCCAATTGTATTGTGCGACCACATTGACCAGAAAGACTGCAGCAGTTCAAGAATGTGGCTCTTTTGAACAATAATTTGGGATGGAGAGAAATGATGGCTTTGCAAACAATTCCCTTTTCTTAGAAATATATCCTTTACCTTATCTAGCTGCAGGTATACATTCCCACTGTTGTCCTTGAAATGACCTACCCTCTCTCATTACCCTCTTGTTTATAATGTATGTATAAATGTCTTGGGATTTTCTTTAATCCTATTTGCGAAGGTCAATTCATGCCTGTTTTCTACCCACCTGATTCCCTGCTTAAGATGTTTCTTTCTTCTTTTATTTTCCCAAGATCCCTGTCTGATTATATCTTTTTACATCTTACATATGATTTAGTTTTAGTTTTTCATTTTAGTTTTCATTTTAGTTTTTCCATCATCAAGGTCTGGAACCTTGCCATTCTTGTCTTTCTTATACACAAGAATATGTTGGTCCTGAATTCTGACCTGCTGGTCTTTAAGACCCACGTCAGACGTAAACGTAAACATTTAGAGCTGCTCCCAATCTACACTCCCCAGCTCCTGCCTATTACTACTATATCAACCTTTCCCCATTTTAACACTTACCCCTGTGGTCAAGTCTTATCTTTATCTATAACTATCTGAAAGCTTATAGAGTTATGATCATAGTTTCTTAAAAGTGCTTTCCCACTAAAACTCCAGTCACTTGGCCAGGCATATTTTCTAATATAAGGTCTAGTATGCCCCTTTTCCTGGTTGGATATGCACTGTGTCAATAAATCCTGCTGGATGCACCTACCAATTTCTACCACATTCTAAACCTTCGGCACTGAGGAAATCCCAGTCAAGATCATGGAAGTTAAAGTCACTACTTCAACAACTCTGTTGTTTTTATACCTTTCCATAACCTGCCTATTCCTCTACCTCTTGCTGGCTATTGGGGGACGTTTAATATAACCCCATCATAGTGATTACACCTGTCTTATTCTTAAACTCTACTCATATTGCCTCAGTGGATGAACCCTCCAGGATGTCTCCTCTAAATGCAGCTGTGACCTTCCCCCCCAATCAGAAAGCAACTCCCCACCTCTTTCACATTCCTCACTCTCGCACCTGAAACATCTGGACCCTAGAACTTGGAGATGCCGTGATATTTTATGTGTCTCTTTAATATCACAAGGGATATAATTTGAAAATCTGTAATTTGATTCTGATGTTTTAATTGATAAATGTTTGAAAACGGTTTTAAAAAGAATGAAATATACAACATTTCCACTGGGGGGCACTCTTGTTCCCCTGTGGGGTTTAAAGTAACAAACATCTTTGTCTGTGCCAGTCCCTTTGGATTCAGGAATCTTCCTTCTGCTAGGCTGCTCCGAGGTGGTTGATGAAGCTGCTGGGGAGCTGCAGAGGGTCAGGAGGTGCTATATGGATATTTGTGAGATTGTGAGATTGTGCACTCTTCTACTTCCAGGGATTTCCAAGAGTCAGTGAGGTTTAATTTAGGTTTTATTTTCACTCCCTCCCTCATGACGATCTCCCCACGCTGGGTCCTCCATTGTTCTTCCCCTTCCCTCATGGCGGTCCGCCCACGCTCTTTCAATGTCTGCAGTAAGATGCTGCAGATGTTCTATCAATCGGTGGTGGCCAGTGCCATTTTATACCCTGTTGTTTGCTGGGGTAGCAGGGTGAAGGCCTCAGATGCCAACAGAATCAATAAGCTCAGCAGGAAGGAAGGCTCCATCCTGGGAGTGGAGTTGGATTCATTGGAGATGGTCTTGGAGGGGAGGATGCTCCTCAAACTGTGGAACATCATGGACAATAGAGCTCACCCCCCCATGACACAATTGTCAACCTGAGGATTACCTTCAGCAACATACTGGTTCCACCAAGATGCAGCATGGAATGCCACAGGAGATCCTTTTTTCCCTGTGGCTATCAAACTGTACAACTCCTTTCCCCTCTGTCGTGGGGTAGACCGACTCTCTTCCCCCCCCCCCCCCAAGCTTTGCACACCCCCAATCCCAGACTTTCCACTTATTACTTTAATTTAATGTTTTTATGTACCTTGTTGTGTTTTATGACAGTTGGCTGATCAATTTCCCTCCTGGGATAAATAAAGTTCTATCATATCATATCGTCTCACATCGTAGGGTCCCCTGATATATTCTCCTTTTCCTAGATGTGGACAATGAGATTGAGAATATTGACTGAAGCTCCGATGTCTTCTCCTGAGACCTTCTTGAGTATTTGAGTTGACACATGGCCTTTTCAACTTCTCTTAGTCAGGAGAGGGAGCAGGATTGTCCCAGGGAGGTTACTCTGGGGTGGAGCCAGGTGTGCCAGTCCAAGGATAGAAGAAGTGTACAATACATTCGTTCAGGTGGGGATTGACTACACTACTCTTGACGAGTCCGCGCCCGGTCTTGGCTCTTCCTGGGTGAGGTCTTTCTCTTTGGGCTGCACTTGGCTGAGACAACGCTGAAGAAGCCATTCACGTCGTCAATAAGTGCAAACACATAGTGAAATTATTTTCTTACATACAATCCAGTAAAGTATTGCCATACCTCAACACAATCCCAGATTAGCAAAGTGTACAGAAGTAGTCCACTGAGACTGTATGCAAAGGAGCTAAGTCTGTGCTCTGGGTCTTTTCATATTTTATTTTCATATTTCAGATACAGCGCAGAAACAGGCCTTTTCGGCCCACCACGAAGTCCGCACCGCCCAGCGATCCCCGCACATTAACACTATCCTACACACACTAGGGACAATTTTTTACATTTACCCAGTCAATTAACCTACATACCTGTACGTCTTCGAAGATCTCGGAGAAAACCCACGCAGGTCACGGGGAGAATGTACAAACTCCTTACAGTACAGCACCCGTAGTCAGGATCGAACCTGAGTCTCCGGCGCTGCATTCGCTGTAAGGCAGCAACTCTACCGCTGCGCCACCGTGCCATGCTGGTCTTATGACCATCGCCCAGTCCAGGCAAGCCCCAGGCATCGCCTTCCTTTGATGTCTGGATCGACCAGTGAACCTACGTTCCTCTCCTCACCTGTCCACCTTTGTGCCCGGGGAGCACCTCCCGCAGCCAACCTTGGGGAACGGTAGGACAGATCCCGAGTCCCTGTCCTACCAGCCTTGGTCCTCGCATCCATCATCACCAGCTCCATTTTATCGTGTCTCTGATCTTTGGGGGATGAGCAGGTGTTGGCTCGATGACTTCCTCCCTACATTCCACGGCCCGCCGGGTCTTTTGTGCATTCAGCTGCGTGGCTCGCTGGGTCTTTTGTGCTGTGCAATTATGCTGACATTAAACAAAAACATTTGACGCTGTTAAAACCCACCTGGTTTTCTATTTCCCAAGTTTGCAGAAGAGGGATTACTCAAACTATTCTGTAATTTGCCTCTTTGCGTCCATTTTCTTTCAAAATGGAATCATCAGAGTCGAAGTTTACATTAGGCATAATCTCAGGGTACATGTTGGAACTATGCACATTGCAGACTTTGGAGACTTTATTTGTGTACTGTGGAAGAGATGAGTACAACACCAATGAATAATCATCCTTATTGTGAAGACATCTGTACTGTAATATTATATCTGGGTGATATATTCTGAAGTGAGGTGAATCATTTTACGAAGGTATTTATTCACAAAATGCTGGAGTAACTCAGGTCAGGCGGCATCTTTAGAGAGAAGGAATGGGTGACGTTTCGGGTTGAGACCCTTCTTCAGACTGATGTCAGGGGGCGGGACAAAGGAAGGATATAGGTGGAGACAGGAAGATAGAGGGAGAACTGGGAAGGGGAAGGGAAGAGAGGGACAGAGGAATTATCTAAAGTTGGAGAAGTCAATGTTCATACTGCTGGGCTGCAAGCTGCCCAAGCGAAATATGAGGTGCTGTTCCTCCAATTTCCGGTGGGTCTCACTATGGCACTGGAGGAGGCCCATGACAGAAAGGTCAGATTGGGAGTGGAAGGGGGAGTTGAAGTGCTCAGCCACCGGAAGACCAGGTTGGTTAAGGCGGACTGAGCGAAGGTGTTGAGCGAAACGATCGCCGAGCCTGCGTTTGGTTTCACCAATGTAAAGAAGTTGATATTTAGAGCAGCGGATACAATAGATGTGGTTGGAGGAGGTGCAGGTGAACCTCTGTCTCACCTGAAAAGACTGTTTGGGTCCTTGGATGGAGTTGAGAGGGGAGGTAAAGGGACAGATGTTGCATCTCCTGTGGTTGCAGGGGAAAGTGCCCGGGGATGGGGTGGTTTGGGTAGGAAGGGATGAGTGGATCAGGGTCTCTGTGGAATGCAGAAAGGGGAGGGGATGGGAAGATGTGGCCAGTAGTGGGGTCCCGTTGGAGGTGAATCATTTTACGCATTGTTTGATGTTTCTAGCAACACATCTCTCCATCCTTTAAATGAAGTTTTGAAATTAGTAAGAATTTTTTTTGAATTAAATTTTAATCATTTTTAGCACTGCTTTTGAATCGAGGAAAATTTATTGCATTTTCAAAAAATATATTACATTATTTCAGATGTGTCTTCATTTAAAATTCCCAAGAACATTTTTCAAATAACAATGTAAAGAGCAGAGTGCAACAGAGCACCAAAATGTATTTGGAGAGGGCGTTGAAAATCCAAAACATGAACCGAGACTGCTGAAAATGCTCAGCAGGTTAGGCAGCATCACTGGGGACAGAAACAGAGTCTACCTTTCAGGGCAAGGACTCTTCATCAGTTCTGGAAAAGGCAGAAAATAAGTGTTCTAGCATCTGCAGTTTTTTTGCTCCATTAAACTAATCAATCCACTGCCACATCTCTTCCAGTCACCTTCAAATTTTGTCCCTATCACCAATTCGATTACTGTCTCTCTTTTACCATGGTCCACATTGATTTACATTTTGCTTCTCATCTTTATTCATTTTTCCAGTTCTGGTGAATAGTCCTTGACCCACAATATTAACTTTGTTTCTCTCTCCACTGATGCTGTTGAGTGCTTCCAGCATTTACTGCTTTTGTTGTAACAATATGTGTTATATATGGAACGATTTAAAATAAAATAACGCTGTAAATGCTGAAACCTTAATGTAAGGGTGATTGAGAATGAATAGAAAGTGCTCTGAAGAATATTTTGCACACCTACAAATCTAGTGAATTTGTAGAATTATGTTGGCAGAAGATTAATGTGCCATATATTTTAATTGGAGAAAATAACAATGATATGATAGTATATAAAGGATAGGGTTTGCTTCACTGATTGCTCTTTTGTAAATTTTTCATGAGTGCTACAACACTGATAGCTCTTTACATGAAAATTTTATTACACTGTTACCGGGATACACACATTAATGAATTGATACTTGGGTGTCAATTTAACATCATGGAAGCTAAAATTAAATATCTAATGTTTCACATCATTTCACGGCAGCACAAATGAAACTGGATAAAATATTATAGTTAGATTTATTATTTTATCACCAAAACTGTACAAAAAAAGAAAATCTACTTTTCATTGTACCTCAGTACACATGACAATAATAAACCTAAACCTAAACATCATTTTCTGATTTGTATATTTCTGGAATGAATATTTTCCACCCTTTGAGGTTCCTAATGTTAACAATGTTACTTTGCCGTATCATGAGTTTCTATACAGCTGGGAATTAAACATTTGGATCACAACTATCAGCCTGCTTTATGCACATTCTCAATGCAGACTTTGGCATCTTTTCCCACCTAGTTTCTTGGCCACCTTTGTAGAATACATATTGATAAATACTATATTTAAACTATTATAACTGGGTTGAGAGCAGATGAAATTTGTTTTTGTACATTAACATCCCAAACTCCAAGAAAATCTAGGTTCCTGCTTCATTGTAAAAATTGAACTTTGAATTCTTTCATATCACGGTGGACACTTGGACAATGACCAAATGAGATGGGGGCTGGGGGGTCGTGATCTTGCTTAAACCATAAATATTGACCTGAAAACTGAGAAAAATTCAGTGGCACGCTGGCGCAGCAGTTGAGTTGCTGCCTTACAGTGTCAGAGAGCCTGGTTCTATCCTGACTACATGTACTTTCTGTACAGAGTTTGTACCTTCTCTTCATGACCGCACGGGTTCTCTTCCGTTTCCTCCCACATTCCAAAGATGTACAGGTTTGTAGGTTAATTTGCTTTGGTAAAATTGTAAAGTGTAATATTGTAAATAGTGTGTAGGATAGTGCTAGTGTACGTGGATCGCTGGTCGGCATGGACTTGATGGGCTGAAGGACTTGTTTCCGTGCTGTATCTCTAAACTAAACTGAAATCACATCCCGGTACAGAATAGACCAACTACCACCCTGAAAAGTTTTCTAAAACGTCAGACTGAATTCAATTCAAATTATTACCCTGAATAATTTGAATTGAGTCCAGTCTGATCTTTTAGAAAACTTTCAATTTTCTGGACCAGCTAAGTGGTTCATTGCTAGTTTGTGCTGAGTTAAAGCAAATCTTATCGCAAGGTGATGTTTAAGATGAGCTCTGCTACTCTCTCAGGAGAATGCTTTAGATCCCATGGAAATGTTCTGAAGAAGTGCAGAGGAGTTTTTCCTCAGTGTTCAGACCAATGTTTATGGTTTAATCAAGACTACGACCCCCGCCCCCCATCTCATTCTGTCATTGTGCAGATTCTATTTTTCCAAGCCGTCATGTAAATATTGGGAAGTAATAAACAAACATTTACACAGTTCAGCAATGCTACATTTCAATCATTGACTAAGTGCACAGGATTCCAGGAGGGGCAAATTAAAAATAAATAATAATGCAAAAGTAATTTGATAGAACTTTCTGGGAATTAGTCTTATTTTTATTGTCCCTTCCCAGCAACTAATGATTTATTTAGCCTAGAATCTGAAAAATAAATAAGCAATCCCATTACTGGTCCTAAGATTAAAGAGATACTCTGTTATGCCAGTGTTTCCAGAGAGATTTGCATGGCCTTATTGCATTTTCACTTGTCACCTCCCTCATTGGTGTCCAGTTCTCCACAGAATGCTGTGTATTTTGGCTTCCTGTGTTGCACTGATGATTATCAGGTCACAGTAAATCAAAGGTTTTTTTTTCTCTGAGACCTCATTGAACCTTTATGAAAGTGGACGAATTTGCTGAAAATGTAATTGTGTGCAAAAGAAAATCCGTGTTGTTAAATATGTGCACATGGCCTGGGAGGGCAGTGAGGAAAAGCGACTATTGAATGCAAATCACATTTGCTAATTGATCAATGTAAACCACTTTGTGAAAATTGGAACCTGCATCAGCATTGTGTTTACACATTAATTGTCTATTTAACTTGACACAAAAATTATGTTCAGTAATCTGCAGAATAAGTATATTTATCAATCCCAAAATTTGCAAAGGAACATCAATCAACCTTTTGCTAGGAAAGTGGCAAATGAAGATACATATCTGCTTCCTTCAAGCTGTGAACTTCTTATGTCCATGAGAAATATTATTTGAATTATAAAATGCCATGATATTTGAACGTGAGTAGTTACAATGAATTTAAAGCTCCTGGGAGTATTTTAAATGCTATAATCCTCACATGTAACAAATCTGTTTAAATTTGTGGTTATTGTTCATGAAGACCATGACATCTAGTCACTGATGTTGCTATGTTTGTACAGATGACTGATTAGACCAATCTGGGCATGAAAATTCCCCCACACCAGTGACAAAGGTGTATGGATGTTGTAGCATCAGTAGTTCTTGATTCTGAGGTTTTTTAATAGCTATTAATTATTACAGAATTAGATTACTTTTTCTTCAAGTAACATTATTAGTGATTAGTAGATTGGCGGTAGCGCAGCGGTAGAGTTGCTGCTTTACAGCGAATGCAGCGCCGTCGACTCAGGTTCGATCCTGACTACGGGTGCTGCACTGTAAGGAGTTTGTACGTTCTCCCCGTGACCTGCGTGGGTTTTCTCCGAGATCTTCGGTTTCCTCCCACACTCCAAAGACGTACAGGTATGTAGGTTAATTGGCTGGGTAAATGTAAAAATTGTCCCTAGTGGGTGTAGGATAGTGTTAATGTGCGGGGATCACTGGGCGGCACGGACTTGGTGGGCCGAAAAGGCCTGTTTCCTGGCTGTATATATATGATATGATATGATATGATAGATTGCATGGTTTCACTTTATTGAGGGAGTTCTTTTATTTATTTAATGCTATTCATTTTCCATACCAAATAAATATTATGTTAAATATAACATCAATAATGACAATCACATTTTGCATTCTTTTGAACATTCATAATCCTCATCATTGATCAATACTCCTGTCATAATAATCAAGATTAAAATATATTTTCCCTTTTTAAAATATGCCACCTATCTTCAGCTCAGTTAATTATTTTCAGATGTTTATATTGTTTTTAAATTATTATACGTGTAAAAGTATTTTCATGAACCATCCATTGTTAACTATATTACATGCAATTTGAACTGTTGTTTTAAATATGCTCATGCAATTATGTTTGAGAAATATAACCTTACGCCTTACAAAGTGATGAAAGGGAATTTAAAACCTAATTAAAATTTAAAGTGATTACCTCATTATGCCTCTGGTATTATGTTGCACATTGCAGAAACAGAATATTATTTAAACCTATGAAGTGTGAACTCTATAACAATTAAGATTAAAGAGAAGGAACTTACATAGAACTTGAAGCAGTTCATTTAAGTTCTCAGGATTTATAATTACCTAAAATACTTTACCATTGAGTGATACAGTGTGGAAACAGGCACTTTGGGCCAATGTGCCCACAACGGCCAACATGTCCCAGCTACACTAATTCCACCTGCCTGCATTTGATTCAATTCCCTCCAAACCTGTCCTATCCATGTACCTGTCTAACTGAATTTTTAATGTTGGGATAGTCCTTAGGATGATTTTAACACAGTCAAAATGGTGTGGGTAGAATGAGAAATAATTGCATGCAAAACTGCCTTGGTTTTGGAAAGTTGCTCCATATTGCCACCTTGACCACCTGACCCGAGGTCACAGAATGCAATAGGCTGAAGATGTTGGATGGTTATATCCAAATAATCAATTTCATGAAAAGTGATTACTTAGATTTATGTCACAATGTCAACATTGCAAGTAATCAGTCTTAACATTATTTTCTTTATGTTATTTTTAATCACACTTTAAATGAGTTAAAATCTACTTTTAGTTGCTAATAAGAACAGTGTCGCTAAATGTTGACTTTATCATGCGATTAAATCATGGTATTGAGATCATTAACCGACAGCCTAAATGACCTCGGTTAATTTAACCTTCTGGAACCTGAAGAACTGCAAACATTTATTTATGCTTGAATGCTCGTACCACCAGATTCAGGAACAGTTTCTTCCCCATTGTGATCAGACTGCTGAATTGTCCTCCCATAAACTAAGGGTGTGGTTACCTACCTCATTGCAGACTTTGTACTTTTTTTCTATCTGTATTGTCTCTGTAACTGTAACGCTGTAATGCTGTAACAATATATTCTGTATTCTGGTATTTATTTCTCTTGCACTACCTGGTGTACTTGTGTCTGACTAGATTATAATAATGTATTGTATGATTTGACTAGATAGCATGCACACCAGGTTTTTCATTGTTCCTCGGTACACATAACAATAATGAAACATTACTGATACCGATAACTGTGATCTGCAGTTTGGATGTTTAAGCTCTTCACCTCTTATTCAAATCAACCCGAGTTTTCTATTGTCACTGTTCGCACACCTTCTCAATATTGTGGCAATGCAGGAAATACTTTGCTGTATTTATGAAGTTAGTGTGTGAATGTAACCTAAACTGCTCTACTTACTCTCAAGGCTCCCAGGAGGCCGTGCCCAGCTGAAGGCTCCCAGGAGGCTGCAGCTCAACTCAAGACCTGGACTGGTGGATCGTGACTTCAGGGGGAGCCCGCCGCGCCGGTACCCTGCGGCTGAACAGAAGACCTGGTGGATCGCGGCCTTGGGGGGAGTTCGTTGAGCCAGTCCCTTACTCGTTGGAATTGGTAGATTGCCGGCCTGGAAGGAGGAGCCTGTTGAGTTGCCCCTGCTTGTCCCCCGAAAACCAGAGCTCAGGAGGAGGGAGCCGGTGACAACGATGGCGAGTCAGAAGCAGGAATGGTAGAAGAAAAGAGGAAAGAGAGAGCCTACTACGCCCTCATGGTCCGCTGTGGGAGACACCCCCGAGGAACAAAGGTGGACAGGCGAGGGGAGGGATGTGGCTTCCAAGGAAGGAGATGGCTGGAGGCTCACACCAGCCTAGGACTTGCCTGGAACAGGCACCGGCCATAAGAACAAGAGCGTGGACTTTGAAAACTGTGCCTAAACGTGGCACTTCTTGCATGTGGGCTCAGTCGACTATTTTGCACATTTGCTAATTGAGGATTGAGGATATGGCAATGTTTTTACTGTGTTAGCACTTCACACATGTGACAATATAAGCATCATTGAACCATTGAAGGATCTTATCTGGAGTAGGAACTCATGTACAAACTTCCACAAAGAAATTGCTCCAGATTGGTAAAGCCCTGTACTGCCTATGGCCTCAACATCTGCTAATCCCACCAAACTGCTTTGAGAAGTAGGGAGGCCATGTCTCAAATCTGAACCAGCTGTCAAAGCTGTCAAAACACTCGAACATTTGTGCATCCTCTGACATTCATTAACCCTGAAACATTTCATAATTTAAAAAAATAAACACCAAGGGCTGGAGTAACTCAGCGGGTCAGACCCTAACCCTGGGGAACATGTTTAGGTGATGTTTTCGGTCGGGACCCAATATGCTATGAAAATCTTTTCTATGAAATATTTTTAAATATATATTTAAACAGTTACAAATCTATAAAATAATGAAAGGCATTTAAATGACCTTAACTAATGGAAAGAGTAAATCGCTCTATACTAACCCTTCTCCCTCACAGTCATTCGTCTGTACATAAATGAAGTTTTGTGCTGAGAAATGTATGCACATTCATGCTACACAGCTGGACTTCATGCAATGTTGGAGCAGAATCAGGAAAGGACTGACAATCAACAACAAAGGACCCACATGTTTGTCTATGCTTGCGCAGAAATTCTAAACTTGCACTGCTATGAAACTAAAAAAATTGAAGCTTTGCCATTTTAGTGAACGTTTTGGACAAATATGTTAATTGCTTAATTTGGTATTTTGGACTGTTTTACTTACCAGTTGTTTCTTCAACTTAGGAAGCCCCTCAGGATGAAGGGGAACTCTCTTCCACTCCAGATCAGTGAATTCTGACATGTTTGATTGAGACCAAGTGGGACCTGAAGACATTGCCATATGTGAGGCAGGAAGTGTTTAACAGGTAGGGAGTTTGCATGATGCTACACTTCTTTATTCATACATACTGGGCTCTATGTGCTCACAGTGACTGGATTTGAAGTTCTCAATGCCATCCTAAATAGTCATTGTCCATTTTGAACAATCATGAGCAAGGTATTCCATCAGTGGGCATGTTATACTTTTCAAGGAGGCTTTGAGAACATCCTTGAATTGTTTATTCAAGTAATTTCTTACTGATAGAGTTTAATAGTCTCATATTGGGCATATCAATGATATTGCCCACCCATTGGAGGATGGCATTGTATTTAGGGCCACTGGGTTATGAGCCACAATTTCCAGGGTCCGATCATGGATCTTTATTGCCTGGGTATGGAGATGTAGTGCAGGGCAGATGATAAAGGATCCAGACAGTTAGGAAAGCAAGTAATATCTTAGTCTTTATTACGAGAAATTTATCGTCAGAGTAAGGAAGTCTTACAGCATTTGCATAAGATCTTGGTATACCCAAGAAAAGGTGTACTGGCCATCGAGGGAGTGATCTGAAGAATCACTAGCATAATTTCAGGGAAGTTGGGTTCATTATCTGAGGAGAGAATGTCAAGTATTCAGGAAAATGAGAGGCGATCTCATGGAAACATACAAAAATCTCAAAGGGCTTGACAGGTAAGACACAGGGACGGTAGGACTATGGAACGAGTTGCCGGAGGAGGTAGCTATGGCATGTACAATCACAATGCTTAAGAAACATTTGGAAAGGTACATGGATAGGATAGGTTTAGAGGGATATGGGCCAAATAGAGGCAAGTGGGACTAGTGTAGACAGGGCATGTTGGTAGGTGTGGGCAATTTGGGCCGAAGGGCTTGTTTCCATGTATTATGATTCTATGACTCTATGAGAAATTTAGGAGATGATGAACCTTTGGAATACTCTCCCCGAGATGGCTGTGGCGTTTCAGTGCTGTCTTCATTCAAGACGGAGACTGATAGATTTTTCGATAGTAAGGGGATCAAGGGATTCTGTGGATAGTGCAGAAAAATGTCACTGATATCAAAGATCAACCATGATTTTGATGAATGGCAGAGAAGGTTCCAAGGGTTGATAGCTTATTTTTGTTCCGTTCTTATGTTCTTGTGTCTTTCAGGCCCTCTCTTAAGATGATGCTGTGGCTCACATTAGCCAACTTAATCTGTTCTTCATATTGTAAGCACATTGTGTTCATCAGGTAAGTTTATTCTTTTAACATAATCATCCATTCATTTCACTTGCCTGTGACTATGGTTTTTCTTCGCCTGTACTGTTCACTGTCTTTCTATTTGCAGTTGTTGCAGTATATCTACACTCTCTGGCCCCTATTCCACCTATACTACCAGTGGAACAATCTTGGCCTCTCCATTTAATCATTTAATACAATTCACCACTCTTCCTCTATCAACCTCTCCTGGCTCTGTCTATTCCTATGTCATGGAATGGATGCTCCTCAAACTGCAGAGCATCCTGGACAATACAGCTCACCCCTTCCATGACGCACTGGTCAACCTGAGGAGCACCTTCAGCAACAGACACATTCCACCAATGTGCAGCACAGAACGCCACAGGACATCCTTTTTCCCTGCGGCTAGCAAACTGTACAACTCCTCCCACTTCTGTCATAACTCCCCCCCCCCCATCTTTGCACATCCCTCATCCTGGACTTTTCCACTCGATAATTTATTTTCATGTTTCATGTATCCTCTTGACTGGTGGCAGTCCAATTTCCCGCTACGATAAATAAAGTGGTATCATATCGTATTGTATTGTATCGTATGGATAACCCTATTGCTGATTAACCCCACTGTCCAGACCATTTTGGTAATACTGCACCATATAATTTAACAGAAATTCATCCCGTCTCATCCAGCCACTGGCAACACAAGGTTAATAACTACTAGTCTGCTATGTCGGCAGGGCCGGCTCACTCACAGAAACAGTTATTGAACCATTTAAAACTTGAGCTTTGTTGAGCTTTTTGTGCAAATACTCTGGTCTAGTACTGACAAATAACATGGCAGCAAAAGCCAGAACTACTGCTGAAACTCAGATTGAACAATGTGGCAAAAACCAGCTGATGCATTGTTGATGAAGGACTCATTCAACACACAAATAGACTTAAAGGAGAAAGATTGGGTGCTTCAGGGTCACCACAAAGAATGCTGATGGGAAAGGGGATTTGGCATAAAAGATAGAACATATAACTTGTCCTGTGTGCAGCACAGGAACAGACTCTTCGGTCCACAATGTCCATGATGCCAAATTAATCTATTCTCCACTGCCTGCATGTGATCCATATCCCTCCATACCCTGCATCTAAAAGCCTCTTCTATATCTGCTTCCACCACCACCCTTGGCAGCATGTTTCCAGGCATCCACCACTCTCTGTAAAACACTTGCCCTGTACATCTATATACTAAAACTTGTTTGTTTGTTTGTTTGTTCCTGAACTACAGCCAAAACGGCACAAGATAGCGCGACAATTTTAGGCCCACCTTACTCACCGTCGTCCCTTTGGTGCTAATGGAAGAATCATAGAGTCATAGAGTGATACAGTGTGGAAACAGGCCCTTCGGCCCAACTCGCCCACACCGGCCAGCTACACCAGTCCCACTTGCCTGCACTTGGTCCATATCCTCCAAACCTGTCCTATCCATGTACCTGTCTAACTGTTTCTTAAACGATGGGATAGTCCCAGCCTCAACTACCTCCTCTGGCAGCTTGTTCCCCATACACCCATCACCCTATGTGAAAAAGTTACCCCTCTGATTCCTATTAAATCTTTTCCCCTTCACCTTAAACCTATGTCCACTGGTCCTTGATTCCCCTACTCTGGGCAAAAGACGCTGTACATCTACCCGATCTATTCCTCTCGTGATTTTGTACACCTCTATAAGATCTCCCCTTATCCTCCTGTGCTCCATGGAATAGAGACCCAGCCTACTCAACCTCTCCCTGTAGCTCACACCCTCTAGTCCTGGCAACATCCTCGTAAATCTTTTCTGAACCCTTTCAAGCTTGACAATATCTTTCCTATAACATGGTGCCCTGAACTGAACACAATATTCTAAATGCGGCCTCACCAAAGCCTAATACAACTGCAACATGACCTCCTAACTTCTATGCTCAATACTCTGACCGATGAATGCCAAAGTGCCAAAAGCCTTTTTGACCACCTAATCTACTGTGACTTGACTTTCAAAGAACCATGCACCCTCTGCTCTACAACACTACCCAGAGGCTTACCATTTACTGAGTAGGTCCTGCCCTTGTTCGACGTCCCAAAATGCAACACCTCCTACTTTTCTGTTTTAAATTCCATCAACCATTCCTCCGCCCATCTGGCCAATCGATCAAGGTCCTGCTGCAATCTTTCATAACCATCTTCACTATCTGCAAAACCACTCACTTTTCTATCATCAGCAAACTTGCTAATCTTGCCCTGTATGTTCCCATTCAAATCATTGATGCAGATGACAAAAAGTAATGGGCCCAGCACCAAACCCTGAGGCATACCACTAGTCACAGGCCTCCAGTTCAAGAAGCAACCTTCCACCATCACCCTCTGCTTCCTTCCATGGAGCCAATTTGCTATCCATTCAGCTATCTCTCCTTGGATCCCATGCAATCTAACCTTCCAGAGCAGCCTACCATGCGGAATCTTGTCAAATGCCTTACTGAAGTCCATGTGCACAACAACTACAGCTCTGCCCTCATCGACCTTTTTGGTCACGTCTTCAAAAAAATCAATCAGATTTGTGAGACACGACCTTCCACGTACAAAACCATGCTGACTATCCCTAATCAGCCCTTGCCCATCCAAATGCCTGTATAACCTATCCCTCAAAATACTCTCCTGTAACTTACCAACTCCAGGTGTTAAGCTCACCGGCCTATAGTTCCCAGCATTTCCCCTGCAGCCGTTCTTGAAAAGAGGCACAACATTTGCCACCCTCCAGTCTTCCAGCACCTCTCCTGTATTTAAGGACGACACGCAAATTTCAACCAGGGCTCCTGCAGTTTCCACTCTAGTTTCCCGCAATGTCCTCAGATATATCTGACCAGGCCCTGGATACCTTCATACATGACAGTACCTTCAGTACTTCTTCGACGGTAAACCTGACTGCTCTCAAGACACTTCCAGTGACTGCTCCGATTACCTCCATCCTACTGTCTTTCTCCTCGGTAAATACAGAGGAGAAATACTCATTTAGTACCTTGCTCATCTCCTGTGGCTCCACACAGAGATGACTGCTTTGATTCCTGACAGGTCCCACTCTCTCTCTCTAGTTACCCTTTTCCCCCTTATGTATTTATAAAATCTTTTGGCCTTAATGCTACCCCCTAGAGCTATCTTCTGGCCCCTTTTTGCCCTTCTGATTTCCTTAATTAGTTTACTCCTTAGTTCCCAAAACTCCTCCAGGGATGCACTTGATCCCAGCTGCCTATACCTGTCCCATGCATCCTTCTTGTTTTTGACTAATATCTCAATTTCCCTCATCAGCCTAGCTTCCTTACATTTGCCTGCTTTGCCCTTCACTCTAACGGGGATGTACACATCCTTTCTTCAGTACATTTTTAAAAACATCCCACTTGGCCGATGTTCCTTTCCCCTCAAATAACCTGCTCTAGTCAACTTGAGCAAGACCTTCTCTCATACCCTCAAAGTTGTCCTTACCCCAGTTCAGCATTTTAACACATAGACCCTCTCCGTCCCTATCCATAACTATCTTAAACCTAATTGAACTGTGGTCACTGGTCTCAAAAGGCTCCTCCACACACACTTCATTAACTGGCCCTTCCTAATTTCCCAATACTAGATCCAGCGTTGCCCTCCCACGTGTGTGGGCCCCACATACTGCTTAACCAAACTCTCCTGAACACCTTTAAGGAATTGTACCCCATCTAAATCCTTCGCTATGATTTTCCCAGTCTATATTGGGAAATTTAAAATCCCCTACTCCAACACCTTATTTGACCTGCAGCTGTCTGCAATCTCCTGGAACATTGTTCTTCTAATTCCCGTTGACTATTCAGGGGGTCACAAGATACTTATGCAGTAACAGTGGTGTTTACTTAACAGTAAAGGGCATTGTCAAGAATGATAAGAATGTCAGGTGGCACGAGGGTGGTTATGATGATATTAAACTATAAAAAATCATTGCAGTCCAGAGGATATTAAACTATGTGCTTATTGCAGTTTTCCAAATGTTAGGAGATCATTTTTTCTTGCAGTTGTTTATGGAATCTATTCTCTCGCAGTTTCAGCCACGTAAATGGCCACATAAAAGATCATAGCTACCTTCTTCAGTCTGAAGAAGGGTCTCGACCCGAAACGTCACCCATTCCTTCGCTCCCGAGATGCTGCCTGACCTGCTGAGTTACTCCAGCATTTTGTGAATAAATCGATTTGTACCAGCATCTGCAGTTATTTTCTTATAGCTACCTTTCTGCTCCTTCTCAGTGAAATGAATGGTAAAACAGATAGTAATTGATGGATTCACAAATGAGTGAAAAAAAAACCCTGTGAAACTGGAGACATAAGTCAGAAAGGAGCCGAAGGAAAGGTGTCAAGATAATTAATGATAAACTCAAATCTACAGACAGCAGCGAATCCCTGTGAGCGAGCCAGAGAGAACGAGGGGGCAAGAGTGGAATAGAAACATAAAATCACGTTGGTTGTGTACAAAATAACATAATTTCTCGCTTTGCTTGAGGTTAGAAGATTTTGTACATACGAGGTCCACATTTGGGTAGAAGGGTTCCGACCCGAGACGTCACCGATTCCTTTTCTCCAAAAATGCTGCCTGACCCGCTGAGCTACTCCAGCATTTTGTGTCTATCCAATTTTTGCGTTCCCAGCCAAAATTATGTAGCCCGTTTGCTGACACAATGACCATTCATGTGGCAGATTAAAAATCCTTCAATCATGCCAAATTTTTCATTTAATATTAATTTCATTTCAGGTGATATTAAATAAATGCCTTTGTTTAGCATGGGAGTATGCATCTCGGCATCTCAGTACTGGGCTTGGCTTCGGCAACGGACAGCTACATTTTGCTACAAAATGAAACTACTGCACGGTGTGTTGCTCGGAATTCAAAGTTAGGAACACGTTGCAAGAAAGATTCAATTGTCAACGTTGTATGAACTATTAATCCTGCGTAAAACGTTAAATAGCAGTCATGTCTGCCATATGCAGCCACACTCTCCTTGACACTGTAGCCTCGTGCCTCTCTCTGCCTGTTGCCGGGTCACTTACAGTGCTGCCTGTCACAGCACCTGGAGCCTAAACAACCGCCAGGCGTTGCTCTCAATTCTATCCAAGTGCCAGCAGTCCTCGCAGGAGACGTAGGTTTTACAGGCTAAGGCAAGGAGAAACATCTACTTAATTGAGAAGCTGGCGAGACGAGGTGATCATGGTAAATAACAATAAATCCAAGAACAAAACAATTGAGGATTTGGAAGAGGGTGAGTATTTATTTAATGGTTAACAAGAGGGCTCAATGTCTAAGCATTAAATGTTATATTTAGAAAGTTACATGCGATTCGTTTATCTGGAAGAATTCAATGTATTGGTTAACGGTGAATTGTGGCACTTGTTCAATCTACCTGACAAGGTATTTTGAACAAATGATAGCAGGCGATATTGGTCTTCATTATTTTAATTTGTGAGGGAAAATCTTAAATAATTAGTAACTGTGAAAGATTACTTGCTGGTGAAATTGAAACCGAAGGAATTACGGTGATACATGCGGGTCAATCCTGATGGGAAGTGAGTAACAGGTGTTTTTTTCAGAACTGTGGACAGCGGTGTCTCTCAGGGATCAATATAAGCATAATTGACTTTTTCTTTAATTTATGTTGACAATCTTGACTATTATATGCAGGGCATAATTTTGAAACTAGCAGTGGGATAGATCAGGTAAGTGCACAGAGTATTTTACCCAAAGTAGAGGAATCAAGAACCAGATGACATAGGTTTAAGGTTGGGGGGGGGGATGATTTCATAGGAACCTGAGGAGCATTTTTTTTACACAAAGGGTGGTAGGTACATGGAATGAGCTGCCAGAGGAGACAGTTGAGGCAGGTACTATCGCAACATTTAAAAGACATTTTAAAAGACATTTAAAAGACATTTGGACTAATATGATAAGTTTTACTCTACAAATCGGGAGGGAGAAGGGAAAATCAGAAGTGTCAGTATTACAGTAGAGCAAATGGGATTACAGAGGCATGAGGCAGGAGCTGACCAAATTTGACTGGAAGGAAGCCCTAGCAGGGAAGACGGTGGAACAGCAATGGCAGGTATTCCTGGGAACAATGCAGAAGTTGCAGGATCAATTTATCCCAAAGAGGAGTAAGAGGCACCCGTGGCTGACAACGGAAGTCAAGGACAGTAGAAAAATAAAAGAGAAGTATAACATAGCAAAGAAGAGTGGGAAGCCAGAGGATTGGGACTCTTTTAAAGAGCAACAGAAGATAACTAAAAAGGCAATACGGGGAGAAAAAATGAGGTACAAGGGTAAACTAGCCAATAATATAAAGGAGGATAGTAAAAGCTTTTTTAGGTATGTGAAGAGGTAAAAAATAGTCAAGGCAAATGTGGGTCCCTTGAAGACAGAAGCAGGGGAATTTATTACGGGGAACAAGGAAATGGCAGACGAGTTGAACCGGTAGTTTGGATCTGTCTTCACTAAGGAAGATACAAACAATCTCCTAGATGTTCTAGTGGGCAGAGATCCTAGGGTGATGGAGGAACTAAAGGAGATTTACATTAGGCAGGAAATGGTGTTGGGTAGACTGAAGGCTGATAAATCTCCAGGGCCTGATGGTCTGCATCCCAGGGTGCTTAAGGAGGTGGCTCTAGAAATTGTGGACGCATTGGTGATCATTTTCCAATGTTCTATAGATTCAGGATCAGTTCCTGTGGATTGGAGGGTAGCTAATGTTATCCCACTTTTTAAGAAAGGAGGGAGAGAGAAAACGGGGAATTATAGACCAGTTAGTCTGACATCAGTGGTGGGGAAGATGCTGG